>NW_007248098.1:208673-217549 GCF_000164805.1 Carlito syrichta | reverse complement strand
GTCTCACCAAGTTGCCAGGCGAGTCTCGAACCCGCGGGCTCAGGCAATCCACTCACCTCAGCCTCCCAAAGCGCGGGATTACAGGTTGAGCCACCGAGCCCAGCTTAAGCAGGTATTTTATACTCAGACTTAAATAGGTTTCATCACATGAAGAGATGAAGAAGAAATCACATGCAAAATGGTATATTTTGGTAATAACCCCAGGGTGCTATGTCCTTTGCAAATAATAGGATCTTGTAAGTAATTTATATTTATCTATTACAGAAAATGCGTCAGAAACATGGATTGGGTTGAGCAGCGATAAAATTCCAGTTTCCTTTGAATGGTCTAATGGCTCTTCAGTCATCTTTACTAATTGGCATATACTTGAGCCCCAAATTTTTCCAAATAGAAGCCAGCTATGTGTCTCAGCAGAGCAGTCTGTAAGTTGATTCATATGTTCAAAGCTTATTTTGCTGGACTTGCACTGAGGGTCACCTGTGCCAGGAACTTGGGCTGCAGCAGAGACCAAGAAAGGCATGGGCTCTATTCTTCATGGGTTTCCATGCTAGGCAGGAAACAAGTACACATGGGAAAAAGATGGAAATTATAGTTGTAATGATTGCTCCCAGGAAACGGGTGATATGATGGTGAGAAGCTTGGGTTGGGACAGTTACTTCAGACAGGACAGTCACAGGAAGCCTCTCTGAAGAGGTGACATTGAAGCTGAGACAAACCAAAAAATCTCACAAAGCGGGAAGAAGAATATTCCAAACAAAACAAGCAAAGGGCAGCAGTGCAAAGGCCCAAAGACAGATCAAGCCTTGCCGTGTTGAACGATTAAAAAGAAGAGTGGTAAGGACACAGGGCAGGAGGAAGGCAACAATGCCAAGCTTCAAGGCCATGGTGTAGGAATATTTAAAGTGCTTCAAGGAGACAAAAAACATGGCTGGATTGACATTTTCTAAAGTAACTGTGGCTGCTACATAGAGACTGGATAGAAAAGGAATAAAATGGAAGCAGAAAAACCAGTGTGAAGACTACTCTAAGGTTGAATTAGGGTAGTGACTATGAAGAGAAGTGGTCAGATTCATGGATGGTTTGAAGAACAGGACTTGTTAAATTAGATGCGGGGTGAGAGAGAGGTAGGGTTTCAGCTTGAGCAACCACCATTTTGGTGGATGGTGGTGCCATCTGCCACCGTGGTGAAGCTGAGGGGAAGAGCTGGGGTGGAAGATTGCTCTGGAGAGCAATGATTTTTAAGCTCCATTATCTTATTAACATAACAGGATTTAAACAGTATGTGTAACCTCTTTGAAAATGATGAATCAGTGGCAAATCTTGCTCTTTTACTCACTTGAATGGAAAGGTCCCAGTGGCTTGAACATCATACTTATCCATATGTTCTATTCTCTCATTTATCTAAAGCACCTGCTTATAAAGAATTAGTTTAATCCCAAGCCATTTGAACAGTTTATTATATCTAAAATAGACTTAATCTCTTTGATCAGATAGCTACTGAATGTACTGGCTGAGTTTTTAGGAGGTTATTGAGACTTGGTAGTTCTCTTCATTCTTTCTAATCACCAAGATACCATGTCAGGTTCCTCCAAGAAGCAGATTATTAAATGTAACTGTAGTAGCTTGACAAAGTAATTGTGCCAACCAAACGGGAAATTTCTAAGCACTTACTTTTGTGACACATTTCATTGTTTCATCTTCTAAGACTGGCAGGGACAAGAGCAGTTACAATTATACAGGCTGAGGTGGTGTCTCTGAGTCACATTTGAAGAGGAAGAAACAATGACCTCTCTAAATGTTTGTCTCAGGTATGGCTCTGCTGAAATCCACCACAGTTTATTCTGTAGTATCTGCTGCTTTGTTAGTTCATTGGTTTTGATATAATTAAGATGACCTTCGTTTCCTATTGACAGACATGGGCATTTCACTTAACACGTTTACAGAATAGAAGTCAACATTTGGACAGGGATTATTTTTAAGAGAGTAGGGATATATATTAATTTGATTGGATGTGTCAGGATGATGCTGCCATAAGTGTGATATTTTGTGGCACCTTTTTTTGGCAGCCCAGTAACTTTTTAGATATATTTTTTAAAATAGCATTTATTTCTATAAAGTAGAACTCAATAATTATAATATAATTATTATAATTAAAAAGTTACCCGATCATGGTTGACATAAAAATTTGAATGTGAGAGCCTAGGAAACTATGTATTTATTCATCCATTCATCCAGCAGTTATTAAGCAACTACAGTATGCCTGACACGAACCTGTAACTGGATGGTTTTTTGGAAAACTCTGGGAGAGTGATGCAGGGCTCCTTTTACAGACATTATCAGCCCCAGGCATAGTATTTTTCTGAGGGTCATGGAAGGGCGTCACATTCTCCAAAAATTCTGGATGCCTGGAACTTGAATTGTGTATTTTTTAGCCTAAGATTCTGATTTGTGTTCTAAAAAATCTTCAAGTAGGATGCAATTTTAATATTAGCAGTTATATCATTATTATAGAAGGATCTGAAAGTAGCCTTCGATAGAATTAGGACAAGACATGAAGACATCACTTAAAGAGGAAATGAGGGAGTACTGTGAAGAATTAGTGATCAAGGGATCGTTGGGAGTTGAATATGAATTTCGACTATGAGAATGTTTTCTAGGATGATTCATGGTAGCTTCCTGGCATTTCCTGAGTGTCAGATGTTTACATAAAAGCAGCAAAGCGTTCAATTTAACACATAGAAGTGGCAAAAAGAGGAAGCCACACACTTACCTGGTCGGGGGATGGCCTCAACCAAATTCTCAGGGTGTGGCCTCCAGATCAGTAGCCTTAATATCACCTGAAATGATGTTAGAAATGTAAATTCTCATGGTCTCACCAGATCTACAGAATGAGACACTGTGATAATGGGGCCCAGTTATCGGTGTTTCAGTATCCCCTCCAGGTACTTCCGGTGCACACCAAAGATTGAGAACCACTGTTCTATCCCATCTTTTAAAAGAAAAATGGAGAAGAGCTTACTGACTATAGGACCTTGTGCAAAAGAGTAAACCTAACCTTTAAATGGGAATAGTAGCTCCCACCTCACGGGAATGTTGAGATACTATATGAAAATCACTCTACATTAAGCTTTAATGGCACATAACAGTAGCTAAGAAACACCAGTTGGTTACTCTCTTCCTTCTACCCACCCAGTCTGGGATTGCAAATCTTGAAATGGTTACATGCTGGAGAGAGAGGGCCCTCCCCGCCATCGAGAGTGTATCGACCCGTTCCATGACAACCGGGGTCCTGCCTGAGACATCATCCCATGCAGGAACATGTTATCCATCATATTGTTATTCATATTGTTATTCATCGTATTGCTATTCAATGGGTATTGCCCATTAACATGAGCACAGTGTATTCATCCATCTTGTAATATTTTTCTTTTTAGGAGGGACACTGGCAAGTTCAAAATTGTGAAGAAACACTTTTTTATGTTTGTAAAAAAGCAGGCCATGTCCTTTCTGACACTGAATCAGGATGCCAAGCGGTAAGT
This sequence comes from Carlito syrichta, assembly GCF_000164805.1. Taxonomy (NCBI): domain Eukaryota; kingdom Metazoa; phylum Chordata; class Mammalia; order Primates; family Tarsiidae; genus Carlito; species Carlito syrichta. Next base: position 214,010 of record NW_007248098.1, on the reverse strand, counting down.
GCTGTTAATATTGCAGTTTAGGTACAGGGACTTTATAACTAGAAAAATATATCTGTCATCAATTTAGAATAAATCATTCTTTCTCCCCCTTTCTTCTTTTCATCTTCCTTAAAAAAAATTTTTTTTTAGTCCTGAGAACCACTGACTTGCTATCTTCTTCAACTGAAGACCACTTTTCTTTTGAAATAAAAAATGGAAATTGTCCTGATATACGTCTGTACAATGAGTGTCCTGTGGTGCCCTGTCTCATACCCAGTTTTCCTGATTTTCAAGTGAAATGCCAGAAAATGACTACATTCCTTTGAGTCCAAGTGAACATCTACCCCCAGGGTCTTGCCTAGCTTCTCACCTTTCTTAGACTTCAGTATTTGAGTAGAATACAATAATGGAGAGAGGAACATGTTTGCAATATATTTATTATTTGGAAAGGATAATAAAAATACTTTAGTATTTTAAATAGCAAAGTATTTTAGATACTTTAAGTAATAAAAATATTTAATACTTTAAGCTTAAAATTCAAAGGTCGAAAATTATCTGTTTAAAATGTCTTGAAATACACTTAAAATCTCACACTAAAGTTACATAAAATCAGCCTATCAATATCCTTAGCACATAAGTTTATGTTTTCTCCCTCTTTCTGTCTCTCTCTCTCCCTCTCTCTCGCTTACTCTTTTTCTTTCTCTTTCTTTCGCTCATTGGAAATTTTTATGCTGTGTGAGTCTCAAAAATTTTCCAGACCTGGTTTTTATACTTGTTTTTGTTTCTGTCGGGGTCTCACTCCGTTGCCAGGCTGGAGTGCACAAGTGGCCGGAACTACAGGCACGTGCTACCGCCTGGCTAATTTTTGATTTATTGTAGAGATGAGGTCTCACCAAGTTGTCCGAGCTGTTCTCGAACCTGTGGGCTCAGGCAATTCTCTCACCTCAGCCTCCCAAAGTGCTGGTATTACAGGCTGAGCCACCAAGCCTGGTCCAGTTTTTATACAACTCTGCTTTAATTATTTTCTCTTCTAGTCCAGTTATTTATGTTCCAACTAAACAATGACCCATCCCCCCAGTATCTGTGTTTTATTTATCAATCGGCATATAAATACGTGAACTACTTTTTATACATGTGCCATAGTTAACATGTCACCAAACAGTTTATATAATGATCACAATTTCTGAATCAGTTATAGCTGATCACTGACTGACCTCTACCTGAACAGCAATGTTGTCTTCTTGTAGCTTTCAAGGGAACTTAACATATTTTATTTTTATTGAAAGGGCCACTGTTTTCTTACACAGCAGAGCCAAAACTAATGTTCTATTCAAACATGTTCTAATTCAAGATACTGAGTTCAGACTCAATTTTCTAGCTATATGGGAAAATTTCCATTGATGTTGTTATGCATCAGTCTATGAATATCATTTTGAAAGATTTCTTTTAGACAGTTGCTTCAATGCAGTTCTCTAAATAGTCTACACTTCCAAAATCAATTTGTAATACCAATCTTAATAATTTCTTTCTTTCTTTTTTTTGAGTTGGAGTCTCACTCTGTCGCCCAGGCTGGAGTACAGTGGCACACTCACAGCCACCCCGGTGTCTACCTGCTGGGCTCCAGCGATCCTTCTGCCTCAACCTTCCAAGTAGCCAGAACTATAGGCACATGCTACCATGCCTGGCTAATTTTTGATTTATTGTAGAGATGAGGTCTCACCATGTTGTCCAGGCTGGTCTCAAACCCGTGGGCTCAGGCAATCTACTCGCCTCAGCCTCCCAAAGTGCTGGGTTACAGGCTGAGCCATCGAGCCAAAAGTGACTCATGAGCAACCCTCTTTCAGGTCCCCTCCTGCTGTGGGAGCTTTTCTGTCTTCTTAATAGACTCCTGCTTTCTAAAATTAAAAAAAAAAAAAAAAGTGACTCATTTTTCCTTCTGAAAAAGGAGTTTGGGGGGATTGGACAATATGAGCAAGTGCTTCAGTACTGTCATTATCATTCTTTCGTTTAAATATGAAATGGTACCTATCAAACAAGGGATTAACCAGTGTAATCAATTATCCTTCCCACTTTCATTATGTGAACAAATTGTAGTAATGAGTCTGTTTTTCTGGGTATTCTGTGCTATGCCTCTCCCTTCCTCTGCCCTCTTTTCTTGAGCCTGCTCAGCTCTTGGATTTTTTGTTTTGCTAAGCAGCCTAAAAACTATAATGATCTAAAAACTATAATGAAGAGGAAAAACATTGTCAGAAAGGTCAAATTGTCAGCCTCCCTCCACTTGTCTTTCCAAGTACAAAAGCAGTCTAACCTCCCTGCCCCATCCTGGAGTGATCCATGAAGGAGCTGTCTGGAGCTGTCAGTTACACAGAGAAGGTTGGGAAGAGAAGTGAAAGGGAGTGAGTTCAGAGCAGATCCTGATAACTGGATGTGGGAGCTCTGAGATCCACACCTCATTTAATGATATGTTTGAACTAAAATAGCTGATTTCTAAATGAAGGTTTTCTTTAATTTATTGCAAGATGAACATCTTCTCCAAGAAATCTACTAGAGAAATCATTTTATATCTGATCAAAAGTTGGCAAGTATTGGCATGGCATAAAATGAAGAGTATTTTTAAACTGGTGAATAAGTAAAAGTAGATATAAGTGATATGATTTAATAGTATTGGAAGAAAGAGAACTAAAATAACTTTTCTATAACTTGAAATATAGAAAAATAATGAATATATGTCTTCTGTACTGTATGATTTCAAAGAATAGAGCCACCCTTAGTTGCTCCCAGGGATAAGCTATAGAACTATACATTGGTCATTTTTATGCCAAAGTTTGTTTGCCTTCTCACTAAAAGACCAGCCAGTTAATTTGGGAATAATCTTTACTAAATAATATATATACAGGGAGAGTGTGGTGATTCACACCTATAATCCCAGCACTTTGAGAAGGCTGAGACAAGAGAATTGCTTGAGCCCAGGAGTTTGAGGCCAGCCTGGGCAACATAGTGAGACTTTGTCTCTACAAAAACTAAAAATAAAAAAATAAGCCGGGTTTTGTGGCACGACTGCAGTCCCAGATACTCAGGAGGCTGAGATGGAAGGATCGCCTGAGCCCAGAAGGTTGAGACTGCAGTAATGTGAGCTGTAATTGCATGCCACTGAACTCCACTCCGAAAGAAAGAAAGAAAGAAAGAGAGAAAGAGAGAGAGAGAAAGAGAAATATATACATATTATCCTCTACTTAGAAGTGTGTGATCCAACGAAGACCATCCAGGATTGCACCAGAACTGGGTTCCAGGCCCAGCTGATTCACTAGTTTGTGACTTTATCCAAGTCCCTAACTTCAGTGAATCTCAGTGGGATAACATGAAATAATCCATATGGAAGAAAGTTGAAAAGAAATCCACAATATCATCTGTATATGTCCTCTTTGTGCATACTAAGTCCCTAGTTCAGTTCCAAGGTCTTTGTATTGTCTTTCTCTGATCTCAGAAAAGTCTCCTGGATATCATTATTATCCCATTTTATTGTTGTGCAAACTAAGATATTATATAAGGTTGTGCAGTGATGAAGCCAGTATTCAAATTCATGCATTCTAACTTCAAAGGCAACACTTAATTTCTTCCCTCCTGTAGGGGTCATTTGTATGAAATTTCTGTAAGTTGAGAGAGAGAAAGAGAGAGAGAGAGAGAGAATCTTGAGTGAGTACCCCTTTATTTTCATTTGCTTTTAAGGCTTTAGGTTTTAAGTTAATTAAGACTCTTAGGTTTTAAGATAATTAATTGAATAAATGTAGAAATAGTTGTAGCTAATTACCAGATAGAAAAAAATATTAACACAAAAATTAAAGGAGTTTTGAATGAGTCAGAGAAGAAAGTGATGTCAGTGGTAAAAGAATATGCAGAAGACCTTTTGGTATAAATCAGATCATGTCCTTAATTTCCCTTTTCTTTTTTTTTTTAAGGGATGGGAGAAACATGGTGGATACTGTTACAAAATTGACACAGTCCTTCGAAGCTTTGACCATGCATCCAGTGGTTATTACTGTCCACCTGCACTTGTAACCATTACAAACAGGTAAATTAACAGTGTTCTGGGCAACCTCCTCGGGTCCTCTCTCGCTCTGGGAGCCTTTCTGTCATCTCAATAAATCCTACTTTTAAAAAACCCAAAAAACAGTGTTCTAACAGAAACATGAATATGCTTTGACATGAGGGCTCTTGGAATGATAGAAATCTAGATGAAATCATAATTTGTCATAATCTGAAGGATGCCATACTACTGTATTATTTCTAAATTGATTTTTGAGTAACAAATAGTAAAATGTAAGGTGACTTTTACTTTCCATAAAGGTTTATTTATTATCTGACTTTGCTAATATATTCAGTTGTTTTTAGACTTTTTATTGCCTAACTGCTTGTAATGGAAAAGAGAGAAATTAACTAATTTTTAAGTGTAATGTGTCTGAGTCATATGGGGGTTTTCGGCAGAACAGGAACTGTACAAAGTAAAAGATATTCAAATGCTTCACCATTGCTTCTTGGATCTATTTAGTTTAGGTTGAGACTACATTGTGCACACGTGTCTTCCTGATGCTGGTACAGAGACTGCCGTTTTTACACTCCATGTAATTTGCAGCATGCTGTAGATGTGTAATACCTGTACAGGATAAAAGAACCGACAGCAAAGGTGACCTTGTGTCACTGCTAATGTAAGGAGGACAGTGAAGGCTGAGAGGCCTATTCCTCCACACTGAAGACAGAAGCAGAGTAGAGTTCTTCAGTAGTTCCGTGGGAAACTACATCTGCAAAGCAAGTCACTTGCTTTTTTGCCTAGGCCATTGCCTTTTAAAATACTCACTGGTTACCAGGAAATAGGACTAGTGCTGCTATGGTTTTGACTAGAGACCCCTCACATGTAAGTCTAATTTGTAGAGGACTTCATAGATGTTTTCTTGGCTCTTCCCACATTGAAAATCAACATTCAAAGCTGCCAGTATTTCCTTCCTTCTCTTACCCTCTTACTTTCCTGCCTTCTTTCCCAGCTTTCTTTTCAAACAGCATGCAGGAATACATGAACATACACACCATACACAAAGACACACAGAGGAATGAAATGATAGCAGTTGGCAGACTAAATCACCTGGTGAAACATTTTATAAAAGCTCAGAACTCCCTCCCCTCAGGGTATGGCACTACCTTCGATGTATCTCAGTTATGTTTTTGTTTTGTTTTTTGTTTTGTTTTGTTTTGTTTTTTTGAGTTGGAGTCTCACTCTGTTGCCCAGACTGGAGTGCAGTGGCCGTTCCCGGCCACCGCAGCCTCAACCTGCTGGGATCCAGCAATCCTTCCGCCTCAGCCTTCCGA
>NW_007248098.1:193569-208653 GCF_000164805.1 Carlito syrichta | reverse complement strand
TTTGATTTATTGTAGAGATGAGGTCTCACTGCCCAGGCAGGTCTCGAACCCGCGGGCTCAGTCAATCCACTCATCTCAGCCTCCCAAAGGCGCGGGATTACAGGCTGAGCCACCGAGCCCGGCCTCAGTTATGTTTTTAGTTCTGCCTTCCTCCTTTCCAGATATAGCTACCAGGCAGAAGGAAGCCTTTATCAATCTGCTAATTCACCCAAAAGGTTCCCAGGACACCTTGGGTTGGAAATTTTCCAGTCAGTGAGTCAACATTGGATGACCAACGAAGTTATATGCTCTTTTGTTAATTATAATTTAATAATGTTTTCACTGAAGAAAATAAGTCTAATTATTTCAACAGTTTTTATGTCTTAATCTCTATTCTGTTATTGTTTAATATTCATTGAGTGTCTGTTCTATACCTCTGTATTAATTACATTTTACATGTTACCTGACCACACAAAAAATTAATAGCCAAGAATTTATGAGGAAATTATTTACTGAATACCTGTTTTGTGAAAGGTGGCATATTAAACACTGACATGCTATAAAAAAGAAATAAAAGGCATGGTGTAATTGTCCAGTGCCTTTTGCATCCCAGAAGCTGAAGAGTTTAAACATAGACACATGAAACATGGGAAGAAGGTGGAATAACACAATAAGTGGATAAACTCAGAGTAACATTGTAGAGAGCCCGTAGTGCCAAAGTGACCTAAGCTAAAGCAGAAATCTGCTAGAAGAAATGCTCTGTATTCTATAGACCCTTTAGGGACCTCATACAAATGATAGAAAGTGTCTGGAAAAAAATCTGTTTCATTTTCCCCTAAACTGGATATAAAGATATGTTGTGAATATTTTGAATGTGTTCTTTGGTAAACTGTATTCAGTAGCTAGCACATACATGTGGTCCAACTGTAAAGCAGAACTGTGGCACAGGTAAGTTTGTTTTTATCCCAGTCAGTCTCCTAGGCCCATCTGGTTTGCCTTGTGCTCCCCACTCACCAAACCCTGAAGGACTACACGTGAGCAGGAATGTGGCATCTCTCCGAGTCAGATAACATCTACTACCTCAAAAATGTGCATTCATGCAAAGCAGTGACTCCAACACAGGCCTACAAGTCTAGGAAAGAAAAGCCCCATGCTCTTTATTATTATTATTATTATTATTGCTGAATGGATAGAAATTGGAACCATTTCCCCTGAAAACTGGAACAAGACAAGGTTGCCCACTTTCACGCCTCCTGTTCAGCATAGTGTTGGAAGTCCTAACTAGAGCAATCAGACAAGAAAAGGAAATCAAGGGTATCCAAACAGGAAAAGAGGAAGTTAAGTTATCCCTCTTTGCAGACAACATGATCCTATACCTTGAAAACCCAAGAGAATCTGTCAAAAACCTCCTTGTACTGATAAAGGACTTAGACTCTTGATTTTTTTTGACTTAGACTCTTGATTCAGACCCCATCAGGAAAGAAATAAGGGTCCACAATGTACTGCTCTTTGAGTGACAATACATGTTGAAATATTCTCTAACAGCATCTTTTGTGTGAAAAGGTTGGACAATGGATGAAAAGTTTCCTCAGATCCAGGAGTGTCCACCAGCAGTTTTGGTAATCATTTTTTCCCATTACTGATTTCCTGTTTGAGTTAAAACACTCCTGTCACTCTTCAGCACCCAAGCTTGTAGTTGCTAATTGATTTTCCACTCTTCTGCACAATGGAGTGACAGGTTTGATGGGCACAATTAGAACCACCTGCTACAAATTACTTATTTCTTTTGTTATCAGGCAACTGTTCCTGGTCTAGGACTTTTAACACTTTGTGGAATAGAGATGGGAAGAAAAACAGATCTTTAGTGTTGAATAACACATTTTTATTTGCTTTATTGATTGTTAGAAAACTTTTTTGAGCCTTGCCACTTTGTTTCCAGACAAAGCATGAATGCAAAACTTGAGTTCCAAAGTTCCAGTGGATAACTGTCTAAATGCATGTATATCTAATCTTGAATCAATGAGCCTTGGAATATTTGATACAAAATAATCTCATGGCATTCAGTTTTATAATTTTTTGTCAAAAGTAATAAATCTTACAATATCTCGTTTTCTCCTAGATTTAAGTGTGCATTGTTTGCAAGCATGTTTACAGTTCTGCTCTTTCCCTCAGTTTGCCATATCTCCCAAAACACTTTTGCAGTTAATATTTTTAATTGTGGTAAAATATACATAACATATACATAAACATAAAATTTACCAATTTAGTCATTTTTAAGCGTGTAGTTCAATGGCATTAAGTACATTAACATTATTGTTCACCCACCACCATCATATATACAGAAAATTTTTCTTTTTTTTAATTTTTAGTTTTAAATATGTGGGGTACAATTCGGGGTTAAGTATAGAAATGATGATTAGGCAGGTACGGGATCTGCCTGGAACTCGGAAGCTAAGCAGAAACTTTTTCATCCTCCCAAATGAAAACTCTTTACCTGTTAAACAAAAACTGCCTGTTCTCCCCTCCTTTTAGCCCCTGACAATTACTACTCTTTTCTATCTCTGAGTTTAACTATTCTAAGAACCTCATATAAGTGGAATTATACAGTATTTGTTTTCCTGTGTCTGATTTATCTCACTTAGCCTGTCACCAAGATCCATCCATGTTGTAACATATGTCAGAATTTCCTTCTTTTTAAAGGCTGATTAATATTCCATTGTATGTGTATGCCACATTTTATCTATTTATCCATCAATAGACATTTGGGTTGCTTCCATCATTTGACTATTGTGAATAATGCTACTAAGAACATGAATGTACAGATATATTGGGAGTCCCTGCTTTCAGTTATTTGGAAGCGAAATTGCTGAATCATATGATAGTTTAGTTTTCAATTTTTTGAGGAACCATCATACTATTTTCCATAGAGGCTGTACCATTTTACACTCCCTCCAACAGTGCATAAGAGTTCCAATTTCTCCACATCCTGAATGTTTGCTATTTTCTGGTTGTTTTTGTTTTGATAATAGCCATCCTACTGGGTGTGTAGTGGTATTTCAATATGGTTGTGATTTGCATTTCATTAGTTGATTAGTGATGTTGAGCATCTTTTCATGTGTTTATTGGCCATCTGTAGATCATCTTTAAGAAAAGTCTATTCAAATCCTTTGCACATTTTTTAGTTGGAGTGTCTGTTTTTTTCTGTTGTTTAGTTGTAGGAGTTCTTTATATATTCTGGGTATTAATCCCTTCTCTGATATATGATTTGCAAATATTTTCTCCCATTTTGTGTCTTGCCTTTTTATTCTGTTGATAGTGTCCTTTGATGTACAAATGTTTTCAATTTTGATGAAGTCCAGTTTATCCATTTCTTATTTTGTTGCCTGAACTTTTGTTGTCATATCCAAGAAATCATGGCCAAAAGGAATTTCATGAGGCTTTTTCTCCATGCTTCCTTTTAAGAGTTTTATAGGGGCAGCTGTTATGTTTAGGTCTTTGAGCTCATTTTATACATGGTGAAAAGTAGGGGCCTAACATTAATATTTTGCAGGTGGATATCCAGTTTTCCCAAGTTGTTTAAAAGACTGCTATTTTTCTTTTGAATAGTTTTGGCACCCTTGTCAGAAATCATTTGACATGTATGCAAGGGTTTGTTTTCAGGGCTCTCTATTCTGCACCATTGGTCTATGTGTTGGTCTTTATGCCAGTCACACTGCTTTGATTATTGTAGCTTTGTAGTAAGTTTTGAAATCAAGAAGTGTGGGACTTCTAACTTTGTTCTTTTTCACAATTGTTTTAGCTATTCAGAGTCCCTTGAAAGTCCATATGTACTTTAGGATGAATTTTTCTGGTTCTACAAAAATCTCATTGAAATTTTGATAGGGATTGTATTGAATGTATAGATCACTTTGGGTAGTATGGGCGTCTTAGCAATATTAAGTCTTCTAAGCTGTTAATACAAGATGTCTTTCCATTTATTTGTAGTCTTTAATTTTATTCAGCGACATTTTCCAGTGTTCAGTGTACTTTCATTTCTTTGGTTAAGTTTATTCCTAAGTTTGTTTGTTTTGGGGAGTGGAATCATTTTCTGAATTGCCTTTTCAAATTTGTTCATTGCTAGTGTACTGAATTAATTTATTTGTTCTAAAAGTTTGTGTGTGTGTGTGTGTGTGTGTGTGTGTGTGTGTGTAAGGTAGTTAACTTTCTTTATAAAAACACATTTAGTTATTATCTTTTTAAAATTATACAATATAAACATCCTCACTGGTACCGGTTCAAGTAAGCCAGAATAATATAGTCTAAAAGTGAAGGCACCCCCTTACCTCACCTTCTTCTTCCTCCACCCTGCCTCTCCCTAAAGGTCACTTCCACTGGCAGTTTGGAATTTGCTCTTCCAGGTTTATTTATGATGTCTATAGTAAGTACATTTTCTAAGTCTATCTTTCTTTTGTAATCTTTTACAAGAAACAATATTCAAATCAACATTTCTAGTTCCTGGGGGAAAGCCACCAGAAACCTCTGATGATTTGTGTCAAGATGTGTGTCTCCCATTTTAAAACTACTGATAGTCTATTTTCATTCTTTGGTAAAGAACAGAGAAAGAAATTGATCATTTTTATATTAGTTCAGGAACAAAGTCAATTATTTGAAAATGGAATGAAAAATATTAACAATTGTGTCATTGGGAGAAATCCAGTTGCTGTTACTTAATTCAAAGCTGTTCATCCCAACCTCCTCATTATATATAAAAGACTACTACTATTTTTTTACTGAAATAGCTCTAATGAAGCTACTTCCAATGTATTACTTTCTTTTTGATCCCTTGTTTTAGGTAATACAAACACAGTCATTATAGTACTGTTGTCGGCTAAGTATGATGTTATTCACAGATGAGAAAAATCTTTTTCAACTACACTGACTAAATCGATGAAGAAATATAATGTTCAATTAAAGATTAAGTATAAAATACCTTCTTTTTGAAGCGTACAGTTTTTGAAGTACAAAATATTTATCCTTAAAGGAAAAAGTTTGTTAATGCATGCTAAAAATGTATTGCTACCTTCAAATTGTATTTTTAAATTAAAATGTAATTAATTTAAAATGAGCAAATTTTTTGTCAGACTTATAAAATTCAAGAAATATTTTTTTGTTTACACTGAACACACACTCTTGATTTCTTTTTTCTTTTCTTTTCTTTTTTTTTTTTTGAGTCAGTGCTCTCTATCACTAGGCGGAGGGCAGTGGCATGATCATGGCTCACCACAACCTCAACCTCCTGGGCTCAGGTGATCCTTCTGCCTCAGCCCCCAGGTAACTGAGACTACAGATGCATGCCATCACACCTTGCTAATTTTTTAGTTTATTGTACAGATGAGGTCTTGCTATGTTGCCTAGGCTGATCTCAAACTCCTGGGCTCAAGGAATCCTCCCACCTCAGCCTCCCAAAGTGCTGGGATTACAGGTGTGAGCCACCAGACCTGGCCCAATTTCTTATCTTTTTTTAAGAAGTTGATTTCTTTCTGATTTTAAGAATTATTCCCCCCAAAAGTTTAATCTTCTAAGTAGGTTTAAATAAGCAAAATTTTTAATTACTTGTTTTCTTTGAAGAATAACAATTTTTATTTTACTGAATTCCAGCATGCTATCCTGGTTCAAATAATAATATGAAAAAATGAACATATAGCTATTTTTGTTTTCTTAAGTCATACCAAAATTTGAATGAAACAACCTCAGTGAAACCAGACAAAAGGCCATATATTATGAAACTCTGGAATGGTCTCCTATGAATAATTCTAAAACACAAGCCAGAAAAAACTTTGAAAGGTCATCTGCTCTATTACTGTGAGCCAGAATTTTCACAACCCTTTTAACGTTTGAAAACAGAGTTACAAAGAATATAAAATGTCCTCCTGTTTCTTTATAAGTTAAAAACAGATACTGAAGAGATTGTATGTAGTTATCCAGACTTAATTTTCCTAGAATGTATGGCTTAGGAGAAAGACATATTTGCTGAAATACTTTATTAACAGTGCCATCTTCTAAATGGGACCAAGAAAACCAGAGTTTTGTTTTGATTTAGCAGTTAGGATTTAATGCAAAAAAGTATTATATGCAACTGCTTAGAGGTATACTTGCCAATTTAAAAATCAGAAGCCTTTATTGTTTTAAGCAATGATAAATGAGGATAAAATATCAAATCAGAGTAGACTAAATAAATCTACAATTACAACTCTACAATTTGCCAGGTGCAGAGGCTTACACCTGCAATCCCAGCACTTTGGGAGGTAGAGGCAAGAGGATTGCCTGAGTTCAGGAGTTTGAGACCAGCCTGAACAACATGGCGAGACCTCATCTTACAATTAAAAAAAAAATAGCCAGGCATGGTGGTGTGCATCTATAGTTCCAGCTACTTGGAAGGCTAAGGCAGAAGGATTACCTGAGCCCAGCATCGATGTGGCCATGAGCGTGCCACTGCACTCCAGTGTGGGTGACAGAGTGAGACTCTGACTCAAAAAAAAAAATCTATAGTTAACAGGGGACAAAAGCAAAATATCATGAATATTGATATCCAAGTTCAAGTTTACAGACAGCATTAATTATTTCCCTGCATTGTCTGATAAATGCCATAGTAGAAGCTAACGGAAGAGCCAGCAACACCCCTGGGTGTAGAACCAGCACAGAAAATAGTGGTCCCAGTCATAGCAATATTTTGCTGGCTTCTAACTCTACAATTTCAAGACCAGGTGAGGGTGATACCCATGCTACTCTACCTCAGAAGAGGTCAAGAATAACAGACTGCATGTTACGAGAGACCAACAGAAGTGTGAGGAACATTACAACCAGCAGATAGGCAATATTTAGTCTTATATTCCTTCTTTTTGAAGCACATTTTTGCAAGGTTAAAAAAAGAATTTCTCTAATTTTAAAGTGTGCTACTTAGGTTATTAATAGAGAACCTGCAGAAAATATTTACTAAAGCCTGCTGAAAATCCATATCCCCTGCAAAGATGAATACCATAGACACCTAAGATCTCTAAATGTTGCTAATTATGTCCATAAGGCACTTTTTACTTATTTTTATTCTTTTTTTCCTCCCCTATTTCCTTTGAGACTCCTCTTTTCTTAAGTGACCCCATTGCTTTTGCTTCCCTTGATAATTAAGGATGCACAGAAAAAAAAAAATCCAAAATTGGATGAAAGCTCTAATGTGCTTTCTTCTTAGGTTTCCCAGGTGATGGCATCAGGCCTTTCCTTTCTCAGCGACTCAGCAGGTCTGACCAGAAGTCACCACTTTTGAAATGTGTCTCCTTTAACCTAATATGTTCTAAAAATAGCTTTCTCAAGACAGTTTCACACATAGCTGAAAAATGCTAGTTAAATCTTAATACATTTTTCTTAGTAGGTGTGCATTTGGAAGCATTTATACAAGTGTTCTAGCTTCTGCTTTTGATGTGTTTATACTGGAAAGGGGGCATTGTCATCAATCAATCATGGATTACCAATTCATTTCGTTGTTTGGGAAATATGTTAGTGGGTATACTGCCTTGGATTTGGTACTAGGTTTTTATATTTCTCTTCAGTGAAAATGCAGATTTGAACATGTCTGAATAAGCCAAGGCGTACCTGTGCTTGTGAACATAATGATTTGGAAGACACAAAATTGCTACTCCAATCCCTGTTCCTTTCTCCCCAGGCAAGCGTGGTGCAGTGGTGAGGGTGGTACATGTGAACTCAGTCTTAATAAATGCTCATTCAGAAAACCTGAGTATCCTTTCTCCTCCCTCCTGCTAAACCCCACTCCATACGCATCATGACATGGTGTGTGGTATGTGGCCTAATTACAAAGTAGGCCACATCTTACACCAAGAAATATATTACTGTCCTTGTGAACTTTCCTACCTGTATCCTGAAACTGAGGCTGGACCCTATCCTTTGAAAGAATTAAGCCCCATCTGTAAGAGTCAAATTCTCCTCACTCATGTATTTCTGGGAATTGCACTGACATTTGACATGTATTAGTAGAGTTCAAGGTCTTTGGGTATTTTTCTGCTCCATGGTCTAAAGAATTAATGAGAAATCCTTACTCTGGGCCATTCTGTGCAACTCATTATGTTTTAATGACATTTTTTATTGCTCAGAAACTTAATATAACCACTTCTTTTTCCCCTTCTTAAGGTTTGAACAAGCTTTTATTACCAGTTTGATCAGCGGTGTGGTAAAAACGAAGGACAGTTATTTTTGGATAGCTCTTCAAGACCAAAATAATACAGGAGAGTACACTTGGAAGGCAACTGGGCAGACCCCGGAGCCAGTGCAGTACACTCACTGGAACGCGTACCAACCCCGTGAGTAGAGTGCATCGCATCACCGACTCTTCCTCACCTCCTGCTCCTGTTTTCTTTGCCCCAGATTTCTTCGGCCCCTTGGTACACCTCCTTTGATTCTTTCTTAATGTTTTCTTAATGCCTGAATCAACTAAAATGATCACCACAGGTTCATTTAGGGGAGGCAACATGTGGCTGGTCAATTTTTTTTTTTAAAGAGCCAAATTCACTTTTATAACAAACCCATTCTCACTATACTGACCTGGTCATTTTAAAAAGTATAATCCATATAAGTCATTTGGCATACAAGGGGGGATCCCCCCCTAAAAAGAAATGGAATTATTTTTTGGAGGGTGGGCCCCTCATAGTACAGGCTTCTCCTGCTAGGCAAGTGTTCTAGGAACCCATCGACATTGGTATACCAGCCAGCATTGTTGTAAGAGGCAGCGTTTGGCTTCAGTGAAATTTTTTTTGGAGATTCTTTCAATCATTTTACCCATTTCATGATGAATGATTACAAGTGCACCTGCCCACACCTTGCTGAGTGTTCAGTAGTTTTTGACCAATAAAACTACTCCGTTCTCCATGGCCTCCGTTCCCCATCCTACCTGTTCATCTGAGCTCACCCTAAGTGACTTTTTTGTTTCCCCGCTGAAAGCATTCCTCAAAGGGAATTGTTTTGCTGATGTGAAAGAGGCCAAACAAAAAGCTACAGAAGCACTAAAGGCATCAAAATTGATGCGTTCAAAAAATATTTTGAGCAGTGGACAAAGCATCTCGATAGGTATCAAACAGAAACTACTTTGAAAGTGACTGAAGTTTAAACATGTAAGAATAAATAAATACACATTTTTATATCCCTTTTAAAGTCTTTCTTCTCATTCTCCCTCACTGTCCAAGAATCTCAGGATCTTACTCAGTCCAGAGTGATCGGTTATACTTCTAAGTACCGTGGATGGACACACCTGTGGTAGACACAATTTCAGAGCTAACAACTCTGTGAGTTCATTCTCATATGCTCAGCTCTGGATCTCAAAGCATGAAACTGTGCCAGGGTAGCCGGGACCAAAAAAGCTGATGACTTCTGCTATAGCTTACACTAGAACCAGTCTCTGTGGAAAAAACTTAAAACCCTTGAATTAAAGGTAGGGTGACAGCCTAGACCCAACACCCTCCTGTACCTCAGGGTGAGCTCCTGTGTAGATGTCTTGATCTCTTTCTTGTCCATGGATTTCAATCAGGGCAACCCCAAGAGACAACAGGCAATAGGTTACCTCTAGGTTTGTATCTTGAGGAAATGTGTTAGAGGACTGAGGCTCTTCCCTCCCTAAAGGTTGTAGACTCTTTATGCAGATTATTCAATCCTTGAAGATCTACATAATCAAGGTAAAGAAACATTGTTTACTAAGTCACACAGGGAGGAATAGTACCTAGTGGCCTCATACAAAAACATAAAAGAGGTCATACAGGTCTTTTTTCTCATAATTATGTAAGTCCAGTCCAGGGTGGATTGCTAATTTCAGCTCTAAACAATGGTTAGCAATGTGCTACTGGTTTTTAAAATTAAACCATTAAGTCATGAATATATTCTCACTATAGATAATGTGGCCAAGAGTCCCATTTACCCCGAAGAGTTTCAATTTATGTCTATGATCCCAAAGCAATTAATAGCAGATACTTTTACTCTAAATTTTCCAGGTTTAGATGATAAGTTATATAGATGCTCTAATTACAGAGAAGTACACTAAGTAAAATGTGGAAGTTCTTCATTACATCTTTCTCTTCACCTCCCTGACATCAACACACTTTCCTTTTCAGAAATAATCACTGCTAACTGGTGAGATCCTGCTGGTGTCTGTCTATGCATTTGCATGCATATATGTAATTTTTGAATAAAAATAGGATTGCAAATGTCTTTCTTTTTATTTTTTTGAGTCCAAATGTCTTTCTTTTTATTTTTTTGAGTCTACTGCTCAGTTTGCTAAAGTGCAGTAACACAATCATGGCTCACCACAGCCTCTACCTCTTGGGCTCAGGCAATGAGTAGCTGAGACTACAGGCACATGACATCACACCTGGCTTACTTTTTATTTATTTATTTATTTTTGTAGAGACTAGATCTTGTTATGTTTCCTATGCTGGTCTCAAACTATCCTCTCACCTTGGCCTCCCTAAGGATTACAGGCATAATCCACCACACCTGGCCTAGAATTGCATCTTTCTGTTATTTACTTTTTTTCATTTAATCTGTCTTGGAGAACTTTCCACATGAATATTTATAAGTCAACATTTTAAACAGCTGCATAGAATTTCATAGTATGTATAACTCACAATTTGCTTTTGAGAGGTATTAGGTAAAATTTATTTTCTTTTCTGCTACAGAAACATTGCAACAAATATCTATATATAGATGCCTTTGTTCATAAGTATGAGCACAATGGCCTAAAGTAGAACTATTACTAAGGCATTATCAGTTTACAACCTTATCTAACTTAAGGGAAGGTTAGTTTTGAAAGAATAAAAGGGTCACTTAGAACACTATGCTAGCAGGGTGGTGGCTCAGCCTGTAATCCCAGCGCTTTGGGAGGCTGAGGTGAGTGGATTGCCTGAGCCCACGGGTTTGAGACCCGCCGGGGCAACTTAGCGAGACCTCATCTCTACAATAAATCAAAAATTAGCCGGGCGTGGTAGCGCGCGCCTGTAGTTCCAGCTACTCGGAAGGCTGAGGCAGAAGGATCGCCGGAGCCCAGCAGGTCGAGGCTGCGGTGGCCGGGAGCGGCCACTGCACTCCACTCTGGGTGACAGAGTGAGACTCCAACTCAAAAACAAAACAAACAGAAAACAAAACAAAAAAAGAACACTATGCTGATTTTGATACCACACATGCATAAAATTTTTCGTACACTCACGCACACTGGGACTCCGCCTCCATCTTCCCAAGAATTTCGCACCACCTTTTTTTTTTTATCCAGTCCAGTTTTGGTGGATAGCATGGTTGGTTCCATGTTTTTGCTATTGTGAGTAGTGCTGCAGCAAACATGCATGTGCAGGTATCTCTTGTGTAGAATGATTTGAGTTCCTTTGGGTATATTCCCAGTAGGGGAATTGCTGGATCATATGGAAGGTCAATGTCTAGTTCTTTCAGAAGTTGCCACACTGTTTTCCATAGAGATTGAACCAGTTTGCACTCCCACCAGCAGTGCAGAAGCAGTTCCTTTTCTCCACATTCTTGCCAGCATCTGTTGTTTTAATAATGATGACCATTCTTATTGGGGTTAGGTGGTATCTCAGTGTGGTTTTGATTTACATTTCTCTGATGATTAGTGAAGCTGAGTGCTTTTTCATATGTCTGCTGGCTGCCCATGTATCTTCTTTTGAGAAGTGTCTATTCATGCTATTTGCCCACTTTTTATTGGGGCTGCTTGCTTTTTTTCCTTTTGGCACATTTGAGTTCCTTGTAGGTCCTGTATGTTAGGACTTTGTCAAATATACTGTTGGCAAATATTTTTTTCCCATTCTGTGGGCTGTCTCCTTACTCTCTTGATGGTTTCTTGTTTTGCAGAAGCTTTTCAGTTTAATGAGGTACCACTTGTCTATCTTATCTCTTATGGCATGAACATCTGGAGTTTTGATCAGAAAGCACTTAGTTTCTGATCAGAAAGCACTTGCTTATTCTGATTCTCATAAGAGTATCTCCTGAATTTTCTAAGATTCTTCTAGTTTGAGGTTTTACTTTTAAGTCTTTGATCCATTTAGAGTTGATTTTTGTGTATGGTGATAGGTAGAGTTATTATATTCTAATAAAAACTTCTCCATGTCTACTATTTGTCTTTTAATTTTTCTTGTGGTATATTTTGTTACACAAAAATTTTAAACTTTTTCATAGTAAAATATGTTTATATTTTTCATTTAGCTTTCAGATTTTTGTATTTTCTGAAGGTCTTCTTCAACTGAATATTTAAAATATATAGTATTATATTTGATTTTAACATTTTTACAGTTTTTTTAAAATGCATAACTTTGCTTGATCTAGAATGTGTAAAAGTGTGTTCCAGGGAATATCTCATTTTAATTTTTCTAGATAATAACCAGTTTTCAACACTATAATCTAATTAAATCCGCCCTTTACCCACTGATTTGAAATACCATAATTAACATAAACTAAATTCTGATTTCTTGTTTCTGTGCCAATAGCACTATAGTAATTCAAGCAATGTGACATTGAAAGAGAAATAGAAATTAAAATAAGATCAATGTAGCTGAAAAGAGATCAGTCAGACAATAATACCATTTATTCTATTGTCCTTTGTTTGGGGTTCTTTTGTAAAAATTATTAATAGATGTTGAATTTTACTCAACACTCTCTTGATTCAGTTGAAACAGTGCTAAGGTTTTCTCCTCTAATATGTTGATGTAACAAATTACTTTATTATAATAAATCATCTTTGTATTTTTGGATAAACTTAGCTTAGTTATAATATATGTTTTTAATACATATTTGAATTAGTTTACTAGTACAAACCTTACATTCTATAATGTACAAAAAGAAAAGCCCTGTAGATTTTGATATAGTTAAAATTCTGATTCAGTAGATCTAAGGTCAAGTCCAAGAATCTGCATTTTTTAAAAAAGCTCTTAGGTAGTACCTATGTTTTAGGTATACAGATCAAACTTTGAAAATATTTTAAAACCACTAATTCAGCTTCTATAATGCTTATAAGACTATTAAGACTTTCTGTTTCTTTCAAGGTACTGCTTGGGTTGCATCCCACAAGATTTCATAGTGTTTAACAATTTTTAAATTTAGAATATATTCTAATTTCCAGTGTGAATATGATATTGACACTTGAATTAATACAAAAAGTTTTTTTTTTAATTCCCCAAAGTACAGGCATGTCTAGTTCTTTTTGTTGTTAACATCTGATTCAATTACATTGGATCAAGAAATATGGTTTGTTTGGTGCCTATCCTCTCAAATTTAAACTTGGTTTTATGGCCTTACATATGATCAATTTTTGTAAATATTTTACATATGGCCAGGCTCAGCCTGTAATCCCAATGCTGTGGGAGGCCAAGGCGAGTGGATTGCCTGAGCCCGCGGGTTCAAGACCAGCCCTGGCAACTTTGCGAGCCCTCGTCCCTACAATAAATCAAAAATTAGCCGGGTATCGTAGCGCTCCGGTAGTTCCGGCTACTTGGAAGGCTGAGGCGGAAGGATCGCCAGAGCCCAGCAGGTCTATGCTGAGGTGGCCATGAGTGTGCCACTGCACTCCAGTCTGGGCGACAAAGTGTGTGAGACTCCAACTCAAAAAAAAAAAATTTCATGTGTACATGAAAAGGATATGGATTTTGCTTTTGCTACATATGATGTTTTTTTTCTTTTCTTTCTTTTTTTTTTGAGTTGGCGTCTCACTCCATGACCCAGACTGGAGCACAGTGACACGCATGCTCACGGCCACCCCAGCGTTGACCTGCTGGGATCCGGCGATCCTTCGTCCTCAGCCTTACAAGCAGCTGGAACTACAGGCTTGTGCTACCTACCATGCCGGGCTAATTTTTGATTTATTGTAGGGACGAGGTCTCACAAAGTTGTCTGGGCTGGTCTCGAACCTGCAGGCACAGGCAATCCACTTGCCTTGGTCTCTCAAAGTTCTGGGATTACAGGTTGAGCCACCCAGCTCGGCCTTGCAATGTTTCAAATATGCCAGTAGGTTATGTTAAATGCATAGTTCAAATCATCTATAATCTCATTATTTTCTGCTTACTTGTTCTATCGATTACTGAAAGTGTTAAATATCTCCACTTTGATGGCGAATTTGTAAATGTCTCCTTGTACTAATCTCAATTTCTTACATTACATATTTTTGAGTCTATGTTATTAAGACATACTATGCAAGTTTAAAATTGCTGTATCTTCTCTGTGGTATCAAAATCAGTATAGTAATCTGAATGACCCTCTTCTTCTTTCACAATTATCTTTTCCTTTATTTTTTAATTAGTATTTGCCTTGTTCATATATTTTTATTTTTTAACTTTTAATCTTTTTGTGTGCTTATAGTTAATGTATCACTTATAAACAGGATATCAAAATTTGTAAAACCTTATTCATACAACCTTTGTTTTTAGCTGTAGAATTTGACTCACTTATATTTTTTGTGATTATGTATGTCATTTGATTTATTTTTGCCATTTTATTATGTCCTTTCTGTATGTCCTATGGATTTTGTTGTTATTTTTTCTTTCTTGCCATTCTTTGAATTGGTTTTTCTTCTTCTTTCCTCATTTTATTTTCCCCCTTTACTTATTTGGATGTTATATTCTCAGAGTGTATTCTTTTAGTTGTTATAGTAGCTATTCAACATGCATTCTTAGCAAAATCAACAATATCAAAAGTTAATCACTATCTTTACTCTCATCTTTAAAATGGCTCCCAAATTATATTTGCTATTGCTGTCTAGTTTTTTAAAAGTCTTATCTGTTTCATATAGAAAATTTATTATTATTATTGTTGTATGTGCAGTCAATATTTGTTTAGATGTATCCATATACTAACATGCCATTTCTTCTGTGATCTGGGATGCCTTGAATTTGGGATCCTTTTCACTGAACTCCCTCAACCTGAAGATGAGTGATTTTATACAACTCTGGAAAATTCTCAGGTGTTATCTCTTTAAATATGACCTCTTCTCCATTTTTTCCTAATATTTCCTTTTATCATTCCAATTACTCAGATTAAACATTCTTACTCTGTCCTCCATGTCTGTTAACATTCCTATTATAT
>NW_007248098.1:192997-193529 GCF_000164805.1 Carlito syrichta | reverse complement strand
CTTCCGGCCACCGCAGCCTCGACCTGCTGGACTCTGGCGATCCTTCCGCCTCAGCCTTCCAGGTAGCCGGAATTACAGGCATGTGCTACCACGCCCCCTACTCATATTTTTAAGATCTCTTTTATTTTCTTAATCATATCCAAGTGATTCTGTATTTGATTTCTAATAACCTATACATGAAACTTTTTCGGTCTCTTTCTGCTGTCTCATTTCTTGCACCTTGTGAGTTTTACCTGAAAGCTACTCATTTGTCCTTGTACTTTATGGGTGTTCTTTTACTCCTAGATTAAAGTTGGGCTCCTTCAAAGAAAATTAGCCTTTGCTTCTGCTCAGTTTGGGGCACTGCCAACTAAGGATCACTTTAAAAGCTCTGACTGAAGTTTTCTTAAACACATAGGTAGCATGAATTCAGATGACTAACCTGCATGAAAGTCTGAGTTGTGTTATACATTTCGGGGGGAGTTATTTCTTTGTTTTGTTTTGTTTTTTTTGAGTTGGAGTCTCACTCTGTCGCCCAGACTGGAGTGCAGTG
>NW_007248098.1:187576-192696 GCF_000164805.1 Carlito syrichta | reverse complement strand
TTTTATTGTAGAGATGAGGTCTCGCCAAGTTGCCCAGGCAGGTCTCGAACCCGCGGGCTCAGCCAGTCCACTCACCTCAGCCTCCCAAAGCGCGGGATTACAGGCTGAGCTACCGAGCCCGGCTGAGTTATTTCTTTTTCTTACTATTCACTGCCCAAATTGAGAGAGATGTGTTTTCTCATATACAGCTGAATATATTCTCATGTACTAATGATGGCTATTTGGGATCCTGTTTTATGCAGGTGTCTACTATTCAGTTTTTCATTTTGTGTATGTCCTGGCCTTCATCTTCTTTCCCCTACAGCCTTCATGCAACTATTAAAGCAGAAGCTCAAGATCCTCAGAATTGGGAAGAAATTTTCAGGGTAAAACCAACTATGATAGTAGCTTAATATCCATGGTTCATACTTATACTTTATTTGAGGGTGCTACAAATTTGTTCATTTTATATTGATTCAGCTATACAGTTGTAATATTTACATGTTTTCAGAATATTTTAACATATAGTTATATGTTTTCAAAATATTTTATCCAACATTTCAACTGGTCCAATCAGAACGTCTTTCAGAGTACCTAATCTGCTGGGGTTTTTAAAATTTTTATTTTAAAGATGTGGGGAACAATTCAGGGTTAGGTATACAGATGTTCATTATACAGTACCCTTGTTGATGAGGTGGGCCTCCCACCTGGCAGTTTCCCCCTACTGCCAATCCCTTTCTTATAGTATTACAATAATTGTTCAAGGTCCGCTGATGAATGAGAACATGTGAAACTCCGTTCTTTGTTTCTGTGATAGATCACTCAGTATTATAGACTCTAAGCACATCCAAGTTGCTGCGAAGTTCACTGTTTTCTCCTTCTTTACGGTTGTGTAATATTCCATTGTGTATATTTATCCAGCCCTCTTTCGATGGGCAGCACAGTTAGTTCCATGTTTTTGCTATTGTGAATAATGCTGCAACAAATATGGGTGTGCAGGTATCTTTTTCATAGAGTGATTTGATTTCCTCCGGGTATATTCCCAGTACAAAGTGGGCAAAAGATATGAATGGACACTTCTTAAAAGAAGACATATGAGCAACCAACAGATACATGAAAAACACTCAACCTCACTAGTCATCAAAGAAATCCAAATTAAAACTACCCTGAGATACCACCTAACTCCAATCTTATCGGTCATCACCAATAACTCAAAAAACAACAGATGCTGGAGAGGATGTGAGGAAAAAGGAACACTTCTACACTGTTGGTGGGAGTGTAAACTAATACAGCCTCTGTGGAAAACAGTTTGGCGAGTCCTAAAAGATTTGTTGATATTTTGTATAGCATTTTTATTTCAATACATGGCATTTTAGGATAAAGATGGACACGTGTTTAATCTACTGCTCAATCCTTAAGATGTCTCCTTTTGTGTTTTGAAAAAAATTCTTCCTCTCTATAACCCTGTTATATAATTAAAGCCATTCACTCAACAAACTTTTATAAGCGTTTGTATGACAAGGGACATTTAAAAATTACCTAAAGTATATGCCTTCACATTGTTATAATCTGGAAGTGCTGTTAGCAAGTATAAGAAATAACTCATATGGGTGTCTTAGTCTATTTCTTGATCTACAACAAAATATCACAGACTGAGTAATTTTAAAGCAACAGACATGTATTTCCCACAGCTCTGGAGGCTGGGAAGCCAAGATCAAACTGCAGCAGACTTCACGTCTGATAAAAGCCTTCTCGCTGCATTCTCATGTGACTTAAGGGCAAAAGAGCAAAAAGGGACAAGGGCGCTCCTCAGACTCTTTTATAAGAACACTAATCCCATTCATGAGGATGGAGCACTCATACTTAATCATTTCCCAAAAGCCTTCACCTCTTAATACTATCACATACGAATTTTAGAGAGATGCATACCTTCAAACCATAGCAACATGAAAATATGTGATGAGTGTTGTAAGAAGTACAAAATAGTACTATAACAGTTAAAAGTGAGGAGAATTACTTCCCACTGGAGTTATCATAAAAGTTCAAAGAGGGAGTAACATTTCATCTGGGATTTTAAATATGATAAGAAATAGGTAGAGATATAAACATAATTTTCTAAGTATTAGCAAACATACGGAGCCAAGGAAGCACTGAGCATCTTTGAGAAATTCTAGGAGTTCTGTGTAACTAGAGTCAGATATATGAAAATGAGTTGTAAAAGTTAAGGCCAAAGAAGTATATTGAGGCCCTAACTTGATAATACAAGCTAGAGTTTTCATTTATTCTATAGGTATAGGAAGCCACTGAAAGTTTTGGCTCAGAAAAATATTAGGATCAGAACTTTTCTTCACTGAGGATGTTAAGAAGGCTGATACTAATAAACCTGATACTGCACTGCCGCATAGCATATGCATAAAGAGTATCCATTATAGTGTTAGACTAAAATTCAAATCTTAGACAATCTTAGGGAAGTTGCTTTATGTCTCCATATCTCACTTTCCTCTTCTTTAAAATAAGGATAGTAAGCCAGGCACAGTGGTTCAAGGGAGACCAAGATGAGAGGATTGCCTGAGCTCAGGGATTCAAGACCAGCCTGGGCAACTTGGTGAGACCTCATCTCTACAATAAATAAATTTTAAAAATTAGCCAGGCGAGGTAGCACGTGCCTCTAGTTCCAGCTACTTAGACAACTGAGGCAGTAGGATTGCCTGAGCCCAGCAGGTCGAGGCTGCAGTGATCATGAGCGTGCCACTGCACTCCAGCCTGGGCAACAGAGCAAAACTCTGACTCAAAAAAAAATAAGGGTAGTAATAGTATCTAGCTCTCAAAATTGTCATGTGCATTAAATGAAATGTACATAGTTACTGCTGCATTGCAAATAATCAATAAGTATTGGCCTCTCTTATTGCAGAGAAAGAATGTGTAGGATTGTACCTAAAGCTACAGAACTTGTTAGGATTTCTCAACCATACGTTCTAAGACGTAGGACCTATTCTGCACTGGGCCAGCCACCAATGTGAGCACTCTGGAAAATCATACAGCTTTAAAGGAGTGGTTGTTGCCTACACTGTTACATTTTCTCAACACTCATGAACCAGTATTAAATGTTCTTTAAAAATTTATATCTCCTGAAATTAAAAAAAGAAAAAGAGAGATCAGAGAAAGTCAGTTTACATTCTCTCAGCTGAATATATGGTTTAAAAACCTGTACTTTAAAAAAAAAAGACTTCCAGTTCCCAGGCCAGCATGTAAAAAAGTTTAGAAGTTGCCATGCCATCCTAACAAGTAAAAAGTTGAACAAACTGAAAAATCAACAACTCTTCTTAGATTCATCACAAGGCAAACCACTGCCCCCCAAAATTGGAGAAACAGGATAATATAAAGAATCATCTTGCCTTGCAGAAACCCACATACAGAAACCTCCATAGGAACCATGACTGAAATAGGAAACCCTGAATTGTAATTGATGAAATTTCTGGAGGTTCAGTGTAGACATCTCTAAAAGTTAAAAACTCCAGGGGGACTCGGTCATAGAGGATGCTCCCACTTTTGTGAGTTCTACCTCCTAGAGCTCTATCAGGTTCTGCCATTGAAATATCAGAGAAATATTCCCTAATGCTTCCAGCAAACGGAGGTGAAAGGAACCATTTTGAAATATAGCAGAACCTTCTTTTCTTAACAAGGCCCTACCTCAAACTATTTTACCAGAGACTACTGAAGTTTTATCAGAACCTAACCTATCTGGGTAAGAGAAATACCCAACTCCAGTTCTATCCTTCCACTTGATGGAAGAGAAATACCCAATTCCAGTTCTCTAGTCATCCTGTCTCACCAAAGCAGGGAAAAATAATTGAGAAGCACTCACTGATCAAGTACACAGTCCAAGGACACAGGCTTACCAAAAGACTGAAACCTAACCATAAAATTATAGAACGTTTTCCCTCCCCCTGTACCTTACCACTACATCACAACAGCATGTATACTGCAATTCCTTTCACCCCAGTATACCACCTCTACTTTCCAACAAAAACATAACAAGGCATACTAAAAGGCAAAAAAAGAAAACACAGTTTGAAGAGATTGAACAAGTATCAGAATCAAAGTTAGTTATGGCAGAAATGTTGGAATTACCAGACAAGCAATTTTTTAAAAAAAACTAAGAGCTTTAATGAAAAAAGTAGACAACACGCAAGAAGAACTGGATAATGAAAGTGGAAAGAACGATTTCAAGGAAAAAGAAAGAAAGAAAAGAAATGCTAGAGATCAAAAACACTGTAAAAGAAATTAAGAATGCCTTTGATGTGCTACGTAGTATACAAGACACAACTGAGAAAAAAATCTCTGAGCTTAAGAATATGACAACAGGAACTTCCAAAACTGAAAAACAATGAGAGAAGAAAAAAGACTGAAACAGAAGAGAATATTCAAGGACTGAGGGATGACTGTAAAATGTGTTCATACATGTAATGGGAATAAGGAGAAAAGAGAAAGGAACAAAAGTAGTATTTGAAGCAATAATACCTAAAGATTTCTCCAAATTAATTTCACCAAACCACAGATCCAGGAAGTTCAGAGAACACCAACCAGGATAAATACCCAGAAAATCTACACCTAGCTATATAATATCAAAACTTCATAAAATAAAATATAAATAAAAAGTCTTGAAAGAAGCCAGAGGAGAAAAAAAACCCACCTTACCTATTGAGGAGCAAAGATAAGAATTAAATCTGACTTCTTTTCAGAAATCATCCAAGCAAGAAGAGAGTAGCATGAAATATTTAATGCACTGACAGAAAAGAAAACTCCCAACCTAAAATTCTATACTCTGTGAAATTATCCTTTAAAAATAAAGACCAAACAAAATCAGATAAACAAAAATTCAGGGTATTTGTTGCCAGTATTCTTGCCTTGCTTCAGAGAGAAGGAAAATGATACAGAATTTCAGATCTATATAAAGAAAGGAGGAACATCAGAGAGTAAGTGAAGATAAAAGAAAAACATTTATTTTTCTTATTCTTAATTGCTCTAACAGATAGCATTTTTGTTTTTGTTTTTTATTTATTTATTTTAAACATATTTTTTATTTTAAAATTGTGGGGTACAGTTAAGGGTTAGGTATACAAATATGCATCATTCAGGCA
>NW_007248098.1:186929-187321 GCF_000164805.1 Carlito syrichta | reverse complement strand
CCTTTTTTTTGTTTTTGAGTTGGAGTCTCACTCTGTCGCCCAGACTAGAGTGCAGTGGCCGCTCCCGGCCACTGCAGCCTCGACCTGCTGGGCTCCGGCGATCTTTCGCCTCAGCCTTCCAAGTAGCTGGAACTACAGTCGTGCGCTACCACGCCCGGCTAATTTTTGATTTGTTGTAGAGATGAGGTCTCACCAAGTTGCCCAGGCGGGTCTCGATCCCATGGGCTCAGGCAATCCACTCACCTCAGCCTCCCAAGGCGCGGGATTATAGGCTGAGCCACTGAGCCCAGCGATTTTGTTCTTTTTTATGACTACGTAGTATTCCATCATGTATATGTACCACATTTTTTTTAATCCAGTCCTCTTTTGATGGACAGCATGGTTGATTCCAC
>NW_007248098.1:165230-186909 GCF_000164805.1 Carlito syrichta | reverse complement strand
GAGGTCGATATTTAGAGCTTTTAGGAATCGCCACATTGCTTTCCACAGAGGTTGCACTAGTTTACACTCCCACCAACAGTGTAGAAGTGTTCCCTTTTCACCACATCCTCTCCAGCATCTGTTATTTTTTGAGTTATTGATAATGGCCATTCTGACTGGAGTTAGGTGGTATCTCAGTGTAGTTTTAATTTGCATTTCCTTGATGATTAGTGAGTTGAACATTTCTTCATGTGTCTGTTGGCCACTTGTATGTCTTCATTTGAGAAGTGTCTGTTCATACCTTTTGCCCACTTTGTAATGGGGTTGTTTGTTTTTTTCTTTTCAGCATGTTTGAGTTCCTTGTAGATCCAAGATGTTAGGCCTTTGTCAGACAAGGAATGGCAAATACTTTTCCCCAGTCTGTGGGCTGTCTCCCTGCTACCTTGATGGTTTCTTTGGCTTTGCAGAAGCTTGTCAGTTTAATGAGGTCCCACTTGTCTATCTTATCTCTTATGGCCCGTGCATTTCGGGTTTTGTTCAGGAATTGGATGCCAGTGCCAATTTCCATAAGGGTGTGTCCTGCATTTTCTAAGGTTCTTATGGTTTGAGGTTTTACATTTAGGTCTCTGATCCATTTAGAGTTAATTTTTGTGTATGGGGATAGATAGGGGTCTTGTTTGAATCTTCTGCATGTGGTCAACCAGTTTTCCCAGCACCATTTACTGAATGAATAGGTTCTCCTCTCCCCAGTGGTAGGTGATGGAGGCTTTGTTGAAGATTAGTTGGTTGAGAAATTGAGGTTTTGCTTCTGGAATCTCAGTTCTATTCCATTGGTCTATATGCCTGTTCCTTTACCAATACCAAGCTGTTTTGATTATTGTAGCTTTATAGTAAAGTTTGAAGTCTGGTATGTGATACCTCCTGCTTTGTTGTTTTGTTTTTTTTTTTTTTTTGCTGAGGATTGTTCTGGCTATTCTTGGTCGTTTGTGTTTCCATATGAATTCCTGTATTGTTTTTTTCTAGCTCTGAGAAGAATGTTGCTGGTAATTTGATGGGTATTGCATTAAATCTGTAGATTGCCTCAGGTAAGATGGACATCTTCACAATGTTGATTCTTCCAATCCATGAGCATGGGATATTTTTCCACTTGTTTGTGTCATCTTTGATTTCTTTGAGCAATGTTTTGTAGTTTTCATTGTAAAGATCTTTCACATCTCTGGTTAGGAAGATGCCAAGGTATTTCATTTGTGTGTGTGTGTGTGGTTATTGTGAATGGGATTGTGCTTTTTATTTGAGTTTCTGTTTGTTTATTATTGGCATAAAAAATGCAATTGTCTTTTGCACATTTATTTTATACCCCAAGACTTTGCCAAAATCCTTTATCAGTGCAAGGATGCTTTTGACAGATTCTCTTGGGTTTTCAAGGTACACAGTCATGTCATCTGCAAAGAGAGATAACTTGACTTCCTCTTTTACTATTTGGATACCACTGATCACCTTCTCTTTCCTGATTGCTCTAGCCAGGACCTCCAATACTATATTGAACAGGAGGGGAGAGAGTGGGCATCCTTGTTCTGTTCCAGTTTTCAGGGGAAATGGTTCCAATTTTTGTCTTTTTAGGAGTATGCTAGCTGTGGGTTTCTCGTAGATGGCTTTTACTATTTTGAGGTATGTTCCTTATATGCCTGGATGTTCGAGGGTTTTTCTCAAGAAGGGGTGCTGGATTTTGTCAAAAGCTTTTTCTGCATCTAATGATATAATCATGTGGTTTTTGTTCTGACGTCTGTTGATGTATTTAATTACATTTATTGTCTTGCGAATATTGAACCAGCCTTGCATCCCAAGGATGAAGCCTACTTGGTCATATGGATGATTTTTGAGATGTGTTATTGAATCCAGTTTGCTAGGCTCTTGTTGAGAATTTTGGCATCTATGTTCATCAAAGATATTGGCCTGTAGTTCTCTTTCTTTGTTGGGTCTTTATCTGGCTTGGGTATCAATGTGATGTTAGCTTCATAAAATGATTTGGGGAGGGTTCCATCTTTCTCAATCACTTGGAATACTTTCAGTAGGATTTGTATCAGTTCCTCCCTAAATGTCTTATAGAATTCTGCTGGAAAGCCATCTGGTCCAGGGCTTTTTTTTTATAGGTAGTTTACTTATTACACAGTCAATTTCCTTGATTGTTATTAGTCTATTTAGGGTCTCAATTTCTTCTTGTTTCAACCTAGGCAGGTTGTGTGATGTCAGAAAGTCTTCCTTTTCCTTAAGGTTTTCAAGTTTGTTTCCATACAAGTGTACATAGTAGTCTCTAATGATCTTTTGTATTTCTTCAGGGTCAGATGTGACTTCATATTTTGTGTTTCTGATTATATTTATTTGGGCTTTTTCTCTTTTTTTCTTGGTCAGTCTAGCGAGGGGACCATCGATCTTGTTTATCCTTTCCAAGAATCAGCTTTTTGTTTCATTAATTTTTTGTATTATCTTTTTGTCTTCTATGTTCCAAATTTGGGCTTTTATTTTAGTGATCTGGATTCTTCTGCTGAAGTTAGGGTTTTGGTGGTTTTGTTTTTCCAGCTTCCTAATGTGATTTGTTAGGCTGTTAATTTGTGATCCTTCTATTTTCTTCATGTGCATTTGTAAAGATATGAATTTCCCTCTTATTACAGCTTTCATGACGTCCCAGAGATTTTGGTAAGATGTTTCTTCATTTTCATTTGTTTCCAGGTATCTTTTCATCTTTGTTTTAATTTCATCATTGACCCAGGAGTTGTTTAGCATCATGCTATTTAGTGTCCATGTCTTTGTGGGTTCAGGGGGAACCTTGTTGGTGTTGATGTTTATTTTTATTCCACTGTGGTCCGAGATGGTGCATGATAAAATTTCGATCTTTTGAAATTTGTTTATGCTTGATTTATGGCCAAGTATGTGGTCGATCTTAGAGTACATTCCATGTGGTGATGAGTAGAACATATATTCTGTGGTTGTTGGGTGGAATGTTCTGTAGGTATCAACTAGGTCCATTTGGTCAAGAGTCACATTGAGGTTCAGGATCTCGTTGCTGATTTTTTGTTCTGATGATCTATCTAGGGTTGTGAGTGGGGTATTAAAGTTCCCAGCTATGATAGTGTTAGAGTCAATATCTTTTTTGAGTTTTTCTGGAAGCTGCTTTATGAAAGTTGGTGCTCCTGTGTTGGGGGCATATATGTTTAGGATAGATACTTCTTGTTGATGGAATGAACCTTTTATCATTATGTAATGGCCTTCTGTATCTTTTTAAATTTTTTATAGCTTAAATGGTATTTTGTCTAAAATTAGGATTGTGCCTCCTCCTTTCTTTTGTGTTCCGGTCACCTGAAAATTTGTTTCCCATCCTCTTTGAGTCTGTGAGTGTCCTTTCTAGTGAAATGGATCTCTTGAAGGCATATATTGTTGCCTGGTGATATTTTATCCATTTTGCCATTCTGTGTCTTTTCAGTGGTGCATTTAGTCCATTCACATTCAGGCTAATTATTGAAATGTGAGAGTTGATCCCTATCATAAGGTTCTTATTGAGTTGTTATTGTTGTTCCTCTTTGTTTGTTGTCTTTCTTTTGGTTTTGGGGTTGGTTTGTGTGTGTTTTATTTTTCCTGTACTCTTGTGAAGAATGTTTTTGTTCTTTTTTCCTTTTCTTCTGTGTTTAGTACTTTCTTAAGTGTTTCTTGTAGTGGTGATCTGGTGGCAGCATACGTTCTTAGGGATTGGATGTCTGGGATAGATTTTAATTCTCCCTCACTGATGAAGTTTAGCTTGACTGGGTAGGTTATTCTTGGTTAAAATTGTTTATCTTTTAGAACTTTGAAGATAGGGCTCTAAGCTCTCCTAGTCTCCTGGGTTTCTATATTTAAATCTGCTGCTATTCTAATTAGTCTTCCATGGTAGGTAATCTGGCCTTTTTCTCTTGGATTTTTTCTTTTATACCTACTTTGTTTAGGTGAATTATTATGTGTCTGGGAGTTGGTCTTCTCATTTGTTGTCTTGCAGGGGTTCTCTGAATCTCTTGTGTTTGAATTTTTGCATCACTGGTGAGATGAGGGAAGTTTTTTTCAATAATCTCATGAAATGTTTGTTGGCTTCTGTCTCTCTTTCTTTTTCAAGAAGACCAATTACTCTTATGTTTGGTCTGTTGAAGTAATCGCTCATCTCTTGAAGGTTTTGTTCTGTCTTTTTAAGCTTCTTTTCTATGTTTTTGACAGTTTGGGTTAGTTTTATATTTTGGTCCTCAAGCTCTGAGATTCTTTCTTCTACTTGGCTAATTCTCCTTTCCATGCTTATCAGTTTGTTATTTATTTCATTCACAGTATTCTTTACTCCTGTTATCTCAATTATCAACTCCTTTCTAGTTTCTTCTTGTCTCTCCTCAATTCTTTTTAATCTCTCCATTAATGTCTTGATATCTAGGTTTGTAGTTTGAGACCAGTCATTCTGGGGGCTCTTCATTGTTTGCATTCCGAAGTCAATTTTCTCAGGTCTGCTATCCCAGGGGTCTAGGAAAGACCTATGTTCTTCTTTTGGTTTTTCTTCATTTGTGTAGATTTTTCTCTTTCCCCCTTTCCCTCCCCTTCTTTAATTCTGTTTTCCAGGGAAGTTGGGGTTGCTTTTACTTCTTTTGTTCAATCTCCTGTTCTTCTATATGAGGGTCCTCTGGCTTTGTTCACTTTTGAGGCTGGACTGCGGGTTGGTGGCTGTACTTTTTGCAGTTTTGAGGTTTAATTGAGGGGGAAGCTATGATTCAGAATCTATCTGCAGATCCCAGTATCCACCAACAGGTGTATGGGCACACTGGAACCCATTTCCCACTGCCTTACAATCTGTTTGGGCAGCAGGGTTTACGTTTGCTCCCTGGTCAAAAGGAAAATAATGGAAGAAGCAGGGGTCAGGAGGAAGTTAGAGAGAGAGAAGAGTGAGAGGGAAAACAGACATACATACCAACTAACGAGTGAAAAAGAGGCACAAGGCCAGAAAAGAGTGAAAAACAGATACACAAACAAAATTCCCTAAAGCATACTGGTAATCACATAAAGACAGTCCAATGAAATCATGGCTTTTGATGCATTTTTCCCCAACACAACCAGGTAGTCTAAATCAAAAAGCAAACAAAAGTGAGCAAAACAAAACAGTCAAAACAATAAAATCAGAAATCAAAATAAGAAACCATACTAGCTCTGGAATCTTTCCTGAGTGTCTAACGTCTCTTCAGCTCTGATCTCTGGCCTTTCCCCTTTGCTTTCATTGCAGGCAGATAGATTTATTCCAAGCTTGGGTTGGTTCCCTTGGCTTGCTACCTGAGAAGTCTGCGACAGACCTGAATTGCCTGTATCTGGTTCAGTGTAGAGGGGGGCCTTTTTTCTACTGTTTAGTGATGTTACCTTAGAAACCAAGGTGGAGGCTGCTTGTAGATGGGCAGGGCAATGCAAATCTCTGCCTGGAAATGGCCTAGGTGGGCAGCTCCTCGTTCAAGGATCCTTTCTCTCCACCCATCCTTTCTCTCCTCTCACCCAGGTCCATGGGCCATCCACTATGACGGGCTGTGGGATCAGTGACACAGTTGGGTGCTGGATCTGGTGTGCTGCCAGCAGCCTGAGTTAGAGGAGGAAGCTGGCAATTCCCTCTTCTGGAGCTGAGAGCTGAGAGTGGCTGATTTGCACCTCCTTAAGATATGCTGTTCCCTTACACAACCTCGCTGGGTGCCTCGGCCAGAGCAGGGACCGGATCTCCAAAGGGTGGGTGGTGAGTGGTGAGTGGTGACAGCGGCTTTGGGCCAGCACAGGGCACTTCAGCCAGGAATGGAGCTGGTATCTCTGAGGGGCAGGTGCCTAGAGCCTCCCTGGGTGATGGTGGCTTGAAATAGGGCTGGGTGGGGGCCTAGAACCCAGGGCAGAGTGCTGGAACTTTAAGGATTGAGCACCGACCTGCTGGATTAGGTGCCCAGTCAGGGAGAGAGCTGGCAGTGGCTGAGTGCCAGGCGGATCAGTGTAGCCAGCAAGGGAACCCAGATCTCCACAAGGTGGTATCCAAGGGTCGCTGGGTGAGACATTGTAGCTGGGGAGGGAGCTGGGATCTCCACATGGCTGGGACCCGGGCCGCCTATAGCAGAGCAGTAGTAGCCAAGAGGCCTCAATAGCCAGCTTTCTATGGGTCCGAGGGTCTCCAGGCCTTGGACTGGTGCAGCTGGCAGTGGGCAGGGGGGTGGGGGAAGGAAAGTAAGAGTTTTTGGGAACTCACTTTTGGAGAATCTCATGGTCCCACCTATGCCGCCGCCATCTTACCGGAACTCAGCATTTTGTTTAAAATAATAACAGCAGCAATATATTTAAATATGTGTTATTTGCCTTTGTATAAGTGAGATGAATTACAGGAATGATATGAGGGATAAGAAGGACTTAGGATGGTTGTGACATGTCAGTGCAGGTTTGCCAATTGTATAAAATGTACCTTGGTTGTGTGGGATGTGTATTTCTGAGGGAGACTGAAAGAGGAGGAGGTGCTAGAGGGGAGCTCTATACTTTCCACTCAATTTTGCTGTGAACCTAAAACTCTCTTAAAATTATTTTTTTAATTATACTTTTTAGCAGTTCATACAAAAAGAAGTTCAGACAAATTGAATTTTTGTTGGTTTAGGATATTTGTATAGGTACTGGTGACTTTTCATAGCTCTAAATAAGAAACATCACAATTCACTCAACAGAATAATCTTGTTCTACAAATCTGAATATTATTAAAATGAAAGACTTTGTAAACGTCCATGTCATACTGTACTGCCAAAAAAATAAGAGCTCAGGTATCATTTCTGTGTACTTTGGAATTTCACTAGGAATGTCTATACCTGTCAAAATAAATTAACACATTTCGAGAAGACAAAATTTTGGAGTTTTAATGTCAACTTCCTTGGGGCATATTTAGATGTCTAAAATCTAGAATTGAAGCAGAGCTCCTTGTCATTCATAAGTTTCTGCTATAATTTATTTGAGTGGCACTATTCTTTTTCTCTTTTCCCTGAAGCAAAAATAATGCTACAATGCTCAGTTTGGCTGCTCATGCTGATTGACATTGAGTAAATTGTCTCTGAATAAGATGAAAATGTAAATCTTTTTTTGAAGAAAATAGCAATATAAAAGCTTCTGTGTTTCCCTTTTTCTTTTAAATTTCAGCTTGCAGAAACACCACCCTAAATCACATTTTCTTTCCTGCCTGTCACAAAAGAATCCATTAGCTTGCTCCCCACGTCAGAATCTTAATCCAGTGAAGTCTGACTGTATGAATTGACCACTGAACAGGAAGCCTGCAGCTTTTTATAAACTCAGCCAAGACTCTTATCTTTATGTCAGACATACTAGTAAAATATTAAATCTATGGTGGAATCATAGCTTTGCCCATTTTTTCAGCTTTGTATTATGTCCAACAAATAGTATAATGAACCACCATGTATCAGTCAACAAGCATCAGCAATTATCAATTCATAGCCATTCTCATTTCATCTATACTTCTACCCCTTCCCATATTGTTTATAGCAAATTCCAGATATCACATTGTTTAATCTATAAATATTTGTTTTATTTACAAAAAATAAAGACTCCTTTTTAAAAAACATAATAGTGCAATTATCACACCTAAAAGTAATGAACTATAATTGCTTCACATTATAAATCTTCAGTTAATGCTCAAATTTCTAAATGACTCATAAATATTATATAAGGTATTTTGTAGTTTGTTTGAATTGAGATTCAGATAAGATCTATGTGTTGCAGCTGGTCGATAGGTCTGTTAAAATCTGTTTTAGTTTCTGGGTTTCCCACTCCCCCGCTTTTATTTGTTGATGCAAATAGGTTTTGTCCTACAAATTTTCCTATAATCTGGGCCTTGTTGATTGTAATCTTCCCATCATGTTGTTTAATATGCTACTCTACCCTTTTTATTTTCCATAAAGTCAACATGCTTATTTTTAAAAAGTTACAATCAGAAGTTTGATGAGATTTAGATTTTATTTTATTTTTTAGTAGCTTTTGATTATCGATGGCTTGATCCACTGATTCATTAGAGGTTTCTTCATTTATAGCTGGGACATTTCTATAAAGAGGTAATTCCTTTTCATCAATTTTCTAGATAACCTGTGGTAAAGTTTTATAGGAAAGGCAGAATAAATGCATAATTATTTTCCTTTACTAGTTTTCAAAATGATTATTTCTTTGTTAACATCCTCCAACAGCGACCAATTAAAGGATTTTTTTTTTAGCGTTACTACTATGAAGTAAGGGCTTAAAACACATTTGATGTGTTTTAATTCATTGTACTTATCTTTTTGATGGGACTCTCTTCAAGAACTACCTCCTTAGTCCTTTTGATGTAGTCTTTGATAGTGTCCTTGCTATTTGGTATGACAAGATATAAATTTCTGAATTAGACCTAGAAACATCCATTGCATCAAGCAACCCTGGTTCCTTTCGACTGAAAATGCTATTAATTCAACGTCACAGTCAGGGCATACTGGTGCTCATTGTTAGTAAGTTTGTTATTGTTTCAAACCATTTTCGTGGACAGATCTAGTCAATGTGTATGTGTGCATATGTAAGATGGAACACTTTTGAGTTCAAGTTCATACTTTCGATTTGAATTCAGGATTATAAGGTGTTTACCTACTTCCTTTTATTGGTATTTCCTTTCTTCCATGTCAAAATTTCCCATTCTTGAAACACCAGAAAATTCTGTTATTTTTATTAAAAACCAACAACAAAAAAGGGACTCTATGAACTCTGGTATTTTCAGAAAAGTAATATTCAGGAGAAACAGGAAAAATGGTTTTGATCCATACTAACCATGGCCACTGAATAAAGGGAAAGATGATAAATTAGCTTCTTATTCAAGGAGATGCTAATACATAGAAACTAAAATGTGCTTTGTACTTAGATTAACAATTCAATATAAGTGGAGGCTCCTCCATGGTGAAAGAACATAGGTGAGTCTGTACTTACTAAGATATTCAAAAACAGTTATATTAGAACCTCCTAGGTGTCTGTATTGAGAAAAAAAACAAAACTCTTGAGATCACTCTTTTGTAGCCATTCAAACTCAGGCTCTGTGAAAAAAAATGCTTTGTTTCTAGACCCAGCTACCCCTGGCATGTTTCACTCATATGGAATAACTCAAGGGAATGTTTCTCCCAATTGTTTCAAGCCAATGGGAATCTTCTGCCAGTGGTAAGGAAATGGCATCCCAACAGAACACAGCAGATTTGTGAGGAGTAGTAAGCTTGCTTGGTTCGCAAGCACCACTAGATAGGCCAATCCATTTAAAGGCTCATCAGAGTTTTGAAATAGACCACCATATAAATGAAGATACATCATCTTATTTCTGAGCACCCTTAGGACATTTCCATATCTTTTCGTAATTGAGTGGGTGACTGCAATACAAGGTAAAAATGTGATAATAGATCTTTAAGGAAGTGCTATGGCCACCCATGGGAGAGAAACATGAACAGGGGAATGAGAAAGAGCCCTAGGGAAGAGGAGCATGATTTTAGGGGAATTCATTCATTCATTAACTCAACTACTCACTGAATGCCTGCCCACTCTGTATATTGATACGGTCTCACGGTAGATTCAGATAAATCTGGCTTCAAATCCACATTAGCCATGTGGGTTTTGGCAAATGACTAAACCTCTGTGCCTCAATTTTTCCATTTGCAAAATGCAGGCACTAGTACCTGCCTTAAAGAGTTTTTGAAGTTAAATAAGGAAAGGACCATATAAAATGTCTGGCACAGTCCCTGGCATATATATAGCACCCCAAGAAAACTCATCTTGCCTGCCTGAAGAGCTTCATTTTTCTCTGTGGAGGAGGAAAGAAGGAGAGCGACTGAAGGTGGAGAGTACAGAGGACTTGAGAGGTGAGGATATAAAGGTTGTTGCAGGGAACAGGAAAACCATTAGGCAGACTCAAGTGAAACAATTGTCTAGAGAATCTAGAGGTCCTAGTACAGTCCTTCCTGTCCTGAAGCCACAGATAGGTTTGGTTGGGTGGTTCATTTTCAGGTATTTGACCTTCTGGTGGAACGTGGAGTTTTTCCCAGCTCAGTTCATTTTATATGGCTAGATATCTTTGTTAAATGGTGGAAACTAGAGTGGTAGATTGGAATTTCTTAATTGACAGAAAGTCTCTCCATGTTTGAGGGAGAGAAGGAAGGAGGGGTACAGAGTGTAAAGCAGATAAGAAGAATCTGTTGAAATGTGAGCTTCACCACTCAGAAAAAGGATAATAGTTTTTCTTCTCCAATGAGAAGTGTGTTCTCAGATGTAAGAACAATTTTTCGGAGAGAAAAACTGCCTCTGCTTTTTCTTACACCCCTACCCTTGTTATTTGGCTCTGCAAGCATCCCCGCAATATAGGCTTATAAATTTAGTTTATATCTCCCTTAGCCCAGCCTCCCTTTATTATACCACTTTACTGCTTCTTTGGGGCTGAGACTCTAAAATTTAGGTCAAATGTTCCATTAAGTTAACCACTTTAGAATACCAATAACACTCCTGCAGCACTTTTCATCTTCATAGTGGTTCACAAACATCTCCTTCTTCACTAATGAAGATGAGTTGAATATCTATAGCGTCTAAAACCAAAGCTATTTAATCATTGTCTGATGTTGGAAAGTGAGACAAAATGCAAGACCAACAAAAAAAGTATATTACATTTCAAACTTGCTGATTCTAACTTTTATAAAATTCTTTGAACATGCAGGCAGAACTCATGCCACGAAATCCCAGTTTTTGTAAAGAAAATGGTCATAATAAGAGGAATAGCAATATTTTAGGGATGTTTTTAGCTCTTCTTATTTTACAGACATTCTAGACTAGGCTTACTGTGATTCATTGACATGCTCGAGTTTCAGGTACCTGATGTTTCTGCTGGGACTAGAACCCCAGATTTCAGGCTTCAAGTCAGAAGTTCTTTCCATGACGCTTCCCACCTGTACTCTGCAGAAACTGGAGGCTCCACTGCAGCCCTTCCAAAGCTGCTGCAAAAAGAAGGATGGAGAAATCGGGCAGGAGTGCATGTTTTCTCTCCCTTTTCAACAAGAGCAGCTCCATAGTCTATTGCATCTGGGCCTTCCATATGGATTTCCCCAGTTCAATTTTATCACACAAGCATGCAGCATCTCCTCTATTGCTCATGACCTAGCTAGACTCTGAGTTGCATTTCAAAATTATACTCCGCAGGCCTGCAAAACTCCATGCATGGCAGGGAAAGTCATATCCTACAGTCTCTCCCCCTTGCCTGCCTCTACCCCTGCATCTTTGACACAAACTAGTGTTCTGGGCCCATGGAGCCATTTGATGGCCTTTGTACAGACCAACTCTCCCTTGAATTTCTTTTTTTTTTTTTTATATGAGACATACTTTGCACGTTTCTTCTTTTATGACTAGCCATTTTCACCTTTGTGGATCTCTCTGATGCACCAGCATGCACACACACAGGACCAGGAACTTTTTGCAGATTGGAACTGTCTTCTCACTATGATGTGGGTTTCTAACACATGGTATTCACTCAGGCTTGTTGAAGATGCACACACTTGTTCTTTAGCAAACTCAACCATTCCTTCAGGAAAGGCTTTTTCTGTGTCTTCTTTTGGCTTCTTTTTCCTCACTCCCCTCTTCATTCTCCCTCCCTTTTATCTTTCCATGAGCAGAAAACAACCAAAACATGGCTGACAAGGATAATGACAGTTACCCAGTATCTAAGAAAATTGAAGCCATTACTTTTGAAGGAAATTAAGCAAGACAAATATGTGGTACAAATTGACTACATTTTTTAAAGTGCCTTTAGGTCTAGAATCATTACAAGTCTTCAGATGCTTCATCTATAATCACTTGCTTTTTACAAGCATACCTTGAAAACTCATTTCTCCTTTTTTTAGCCTTCAAAAGTCAGCTCAAATGTCACTTCCTGCGGTTCTTGACTGTCATCTCTGGGCAGGCTTCTATCACCCCTTCTGACGTTCTCCAGAATTTGAACACACTTTTACTATAGTGCTTCATGCATTATGTTTACTACAATTGCTTATTTATGTATCTGTATCTCACACTAAATTAAGAGTTAATTTTTGTTTGTTTTGTTCTTCTCTCTAGGAACTAATATATAGCCTAGCCGGCACATTGTAGACGCACAATTTTTTATTATTAAATGTTGATTTAGTTAATTGAATGATCACCCAGGATTCAAGAAAAAAACAAGCTCATTCCTACTCATTTTTCATTCTGTCTTTGGAATAGGATTGTTTTCTACTAACCTTTCCTGAAATTTGAAGTGTATTTTTTTTAGCTGGTCCATGAGTTGTATGGATTTTGCTGACAAACTTAAGCATCTTAACTCAATTTATAAATTGTTTCTATATATTAAAAATAGATTTCACATCCCAAAATGTTCAAGCATACACAAAAGAAAAAAGTAGAGATTTGTCTATAACTATGCAGTCTATCACATTTGCTAATTTTCACACAAACTGTGAAGGTAGGGGATTTTAAAAAATCTCTGTACTTCTGCTTTTCATTTAAAAGCCTACCCTCTTCCCCACATCATCTGTCTGTCTGTCTGTCTGTATGTCTCTCTCTCTCTCTCTCTCTCTCTCTCTCTATTTTTCCTTGTGTTTGCCCTGTCCCTACCCCCAGAGCTTTATCTAATTTAGAGACTTTATCTCATTCTCTCCATTCTCCTTGGTTTTAGAGTTTGTTGTCCACCTTGAATCCATTATTTTTATATTTTCCTCTGTTGAGTCTAGTTATAGAAGGAGCACTGTGCATTTTTGCATTGTTGGTTTTTCATAATGGGATTTCAAAGTTCAGCATTGAGCGAGGGGGGATATTTTGGTTCCATGCAGGAACCCCTCCTAGTTTCTACTTATCTGCCATCTGAGCTCAAAGCAGACAGTGTCCAAATTTCAGCCTTCACACTCTCTTTTCTCTCACTTTTCCATCTTCTTTTCTCCAGAGATGAAGAGAAGTGAGATAATCATGTCAATAAAGCATCCTTTTTCATCTTTATTGTTCTTGTCTGGTGCTTCATTATGAGATGTCAATTATTCAACACTCTAAAGAGCAATCTTCTCAGCACAAAACGTTTTCGTTGTCTGGT
Source organism: Carlito syrichta (assembly GCF_000164805.1). Lineage (NCBI taxonomy): Eukaryota > Metazoa > Chordata > Mammalia > Primates > Tarsiidae > Carlito > Carlito syrichta. The sequence goes on along the minus strand of NW_007248098.1, from coordinate 173,771 downwards.
TTTAAAAATGCGTGATTTCTGCTCTTAGGCTACAGTGGTGGCTGTGTTGCCATGAAAGGAAGTCGTCCGTTTGGTCGCTGGGAAGTGAAGGACTGTAGACGCTTCAAGGCAATGTCCCTGTGCAAGCAGCCAATTGAAAATCGAGAGAAAGCCGAACATGAAGAGAGATGGCCCTTTCATTCTTGCTATTTGGACTGGGAGTCAGAGCCTGGCCTGGCCAGTTGCTTTAAGGTAATACTAAGGTTACATGGGTATTCTTGGCAAGAACAATTCTATTTCAATTTGATTCTTGTATCCCAAATTCTTTGTTCCAGCACCTTTCTTTCCAGAACAGTGCCTGGCAGACAGCAGGTGGTTAATCAATATTTGTTGCCTGTCTCTGTCTTTTCAATTATGTTCCAATAATTTTAAGTAAAAAAAATTGGCACATCCTGGTGATACTGAAGTCTTCCTCATGAAGACATATCTATTAAGCAGAAAAACCACACGCCAGTATTAGTTCCTGGGCAGAAATACCACACACTGGTTACCAATCCTGGGAGAGGACACCTGACCAGTTTCTGCTAAGTTCCCTGATCTGGCAGGAAGTTTTGCACAAACTCAGATGCCAGAGTATGAGTCTGGTAAACAGAACTCTTGCACAAGAAGTCAGGCAAAGCGACTTTATTATAGGACGGGTATTCCTTATCCAAAATGCTTAGAACCACAGTGTTTTGGATTTTAGGTTCCTATGGATTTGGGGATTTTTGCATTGTACTTGCCAGTTGAACAACCTAAATCTGAAAATTCAAAATCTAAAATGCTCCAATGAGCATTTCCTTTGAGCATCATGTCACCACTAAAAAAGTTTCTGATTTTGGAGTTCAAATTTTCAGATTTGACATGCTCAGTTTATATTCAAATATAGGCAGTAAGAAGCAAAAGCCTAGGATCCATGGGGAGCCATTCCCCAACACTCAGGAAAACTGCCCAGGGAAGATGGAATCTTGTCTGCCCATGCCTCACTTGCACCACATCTGAAGGCTCCCAAAAGCACTCCTTTCTGGGTTTTGTCTCCAAGTGCAACTCAGATCACTGGGCTTAAGCATTGCAAGACATCCTATACTACGAGGGACAAGGACAGTCCTCCTTCCTCAGGATGTTGCATGCTTTGTACATTCTGCCTGAGGATTGCAAGCAAGGGTCATGCGGGGACCTGTCCTCCTGCAATATTGAAACCACAGTCAGTATTGTTCTATTGCCAAACATATGCCAGATGGAAGCAGACACATTCATTGGGTATTAGCATGATGCAGTTTCATATTATTTCTAAACCAGTGAATAAAGTCTGTGTTATGGAATGATACAGTTCTAATAAGGATAGCTTTTGCAGCTTGCCCAACACCTGAAAATCAAACAAATTGACACATATAGTTGACATGTATGTGTATGTATGTGTGTACAATATGTGTGTATGTATGTGTGCATATATATATGCAATCTGTGAAAAAAATCTTTGAAAATCAGAGTTAGATCCTATATTTAAGTCAGTTTCTACAATCTTGTCAGAAATGCACTTTTTGAAATGTGATGTTTTTATGTTTCATGGTTTTATCTTGGTTCATTTTACAAAAAGCGATTTCACCAACTCTTGGGGGAATGTTCTATTCAAGCAGCTGGGCTCATGCAGAACAGAATGAAGACAGACTCTATCTCCAGAGCTGTTGCAGCTTGTAGACAGCATGGAACACCTGTGAATGCACTCCATTTATATTGTACATATGTATAATTTTACATTAAACTCATAAAATCATAGGCCCAAAAGTGACCTCACAGAGCAATCTATTAAACCTTCGAAGGGAGTAAACTGAGGCCTATGAAATGAAGCAATTTGCCCAGGATCACAATTATTTATTGTCAGAGTTGGAATAAATCCCTGGTCTTGAGACTTTCAGTCCAGTGCTTTTTCTACTATATGTCACCCTGATATGTCAACAAATACACAGTGTGTGTGATGCACACTTTGGTAGGATTTATGAGTTTAGAGTGATTTGGGAAGAGGTTCCCAGAGGAGGTGAGTTTTGACATATAATTTAAAAGATGGAAAGCTTGTGCTGTGGTCCACAGGATTTGGAAAGCTATTCATTCAGGTCTCAGCAAATCAGAGCCTGGTGAAGGCTAACCACAGGGTATACCTGCCTGGCAACAGAGATTCAGGCTTAGTATCAGGTGGTTAAAAATGAAAAGAGTGCAGAGAATCGGGTTCTTGAGCTCTGAGTCTTTAGTCCGTCACCGCAATCCTAAGTAAAGCCAGAAGCAGATCCTCCATTCGGCTGACTTCTTGCTGCTACCAACAGCAGAGAATTTAGACAAAGCAGAACCACTGTCCCTGCTAGTTCAGCTAAGATCTAAAGACCCTAGAAATATACCCATCCTTGGTCTCAGGTCTTATTCTTCATTTCTTGCCATGGGTCAGCCAGAGTCATGATCATACCACTAATTCAAATTTGTCAGAAGATAGTCTGGTGGGATGGAAATTCATGGACTCTGAAAGCTAGGACTCCTGGATCTAATCCTAACTCTGCCGGTTTATAGCTGTGTGACCTAAAATTTTTTTCCTATTTATTTATTTTATCTTAATTTTGAGTTGGAGTCTCACTTCATCGCCCAGGCTAGAGTGCCATGACATATTCACGGCCACCCCAGCGTCAACTTGCTGGGCTCCAGCGATCCTTCTGCCTTTCAAGTAGCCAGAACTACAAACGCATGCTACCACGCCTGGCTATTTTTTTTATTTTTTATTTTAGAGACAAGGTCTCACCAAGTTGCCTGGGGTGGTCTTGAACCCACGGGCTCAGGCAATCCACTCACCTCAGCCTCCTAAAGTGCTGGGATTATAGGCTGAGCCACCAAGCCCGGCCATATTTTTAAAAATTTTTTATTTTAAAGATGTGGGGTACAATTCAGAGTTAGGTATACAAATATTCATTATGAAAGTACCTTTGTTGATGAGGTGTGGACCTAAAATTTTTAACCTCTCTTAGCCTTCCTTCATCGCTTGACAAACATTTACTAAGGGACAAGTACATGTCAGTCATGCCATTCACTGATTTAGTGGGGAGCAAAAAGTCCTCAGAAAGCTCATTTATAAAACTGAATTTATTATGTTCTCCTCAGAAATGTGGTGTGAGGATAAAATGAGCTAACAGTTTGATGATGATTAAGCAAATTCTAATTCAATAAATGTTACTTCTTTCCACTAGGTAAAGCTTTTAATAAAGAATAATGACAATTATATTATTGTTATTCTCTTGAGCAGAGTTAAACAGCCTCACTGTATTCATGACAGTGTTAATTTTTTTTCCTTTTACTGTACAGGTTTTTCATAGTGAAAAAGTCTTGATGAAAAGAACATGGAGAGAAGCTGAGGCATTCTGTGAAGAATTTGGAGCTCATCTTGCAAGCTTTGCCCATATTGAGGAAGAAAATTTTGTGAATGAGCTTTTACGTTCAAAATTTAATTGGTAAAAAATTGTTAATTTTGAACAATTACAATTGAATAATCCATCTCCCAGTAATTGCTTGTTAGGGATGAGTATTCTAAATAGTTGTTTAAAACTCCAGTATTTGTATTAAGCCCAAAGCCAACTAACAACTAATTATGAAAGAAAAATATATAGTTTTATATTTCTATTGCACTAGGTTCTCAAGTTAGAAAACAAAGTGACAACTGTTTTGATATTTGAAATCTTTTCTGTGTGCCTCAAGTCAGAGATTGAGAACTTTGCTGCCAAACTCAGAAACTGTCTCACCCAGTGGTTTTCATTATGTTGTCTGAGGATTCCAAAGATCCTGGAATCCCAGGAGTAGGAAGAGGCCAGTTAGGGAAAGCTCCTGGTTCCTTGTTTGATGGCTCACCAGAGCAGCTCCAACCAGTTTCACTGATAATTATTTTGTATCTAACAGGAATTCATGTATGATTTTATTTGGGGGAAAAAAAGTGCCCACTTATTTTTTTTTTTAGTTCCAACCCAACCTCCTAATTTTACATTTGAAAAAAACAGTGTTTACTTATCTTTATCCATCATGCAAGTTTACAGAATTCCATGGAGTTAGAAACTCAGTTAAGTTTAAATTGGAAGAAATCAGAAAAGTCTTATGCTACCTCCTACCCAGTGTAAGAATTCCTTTCATCACATTCCCATGCTCATCCACTGTCTGCATAATTCCTTCCATTTTCAGAATGTTCCTTACTTGGGAGAAAGCCTGTTCCATTGTTGAAGGGTGGTTTCAAAGAGCAACTTTCTAGTAAGCCAGCAATCTGCCTTCACTCAGCTTGGAGCTCCAGCAATACCGATCAAGTCTACTCATGTCTCCTTTTGGGGAGCCCCTGCTCTTGGCCTCTCATTCTAGAATGTTCTTGTCAGTCAGCATACATTTTGGAAGTATCTATCTTCTATGGAAATGGCAGTTACATGCATAGCTGCTGGAGAATCCAGTAGACAGGAGAGACAAAAATCCTGTCCCTGAAGATGTGGTCTAAGGTGACACACATTCATGACTTCATACATTTTATTTAATAGAAACAAATATAATACCCGGTACTGTGCACCAAGCTCTGGAAATCTGGAGTCTCAGTGAAGGACTTGCCTAAATCCCAGAGAAAATCCAGATTTTTTAAAAGGAAAATTCAGGTTTTGGTTTTGGTTTTTGAGGAAAATCCTGGCCTTTCCCATAAGTTTCCTTGTAGGTCACTAACATAAAAAGATTAATATGTAACATATATCAAATTATTCTTCAGCATCTGCAAAAATTGACCTTAAAGGTTGAACTTTTTGACATCTCCCAATGAGAGTCTCCTGGAGTATTCTTTGGGGAAAAGGGATTTTATGATCAAACATGTTTGCAAAACAATGTACAATCTTGGAAATTTGCCGTGTACATTAGCATTGTAAAGGAAGCACTTTCTAGAAGGAAGCAGTTTCTTTGACCACAGAATTCTTTTTTTTAAAGAACATGTACTAACATCTCACAGAACTGCTAGTACCTACAGGAAATGCTTATTCTGGAACCTGGTTAGTCATCACAGCCTGTCAGGACACCTTTTAACACAGAGGTTTCTGGTCTCGCACCAGAGCTGCTGAATCAGACTCTCTGTGGCAGAAGAAGTGTTTAAGAAGCTTCCTGGTTAATTGGTTATTAGCTGAGTATGAAGCCACAGATCCAAGGGATAGGTGATAGTCACCATTGTTCTAAGTTGTACTTTGCTTCATTACTTTAACCTCTTGCAAAAACATATTTGCATATTCTGCCCTTGCATTTTAGTGAGGTTTGCTATCTGGCACAACCACACACAAACTGCCTCCAGGGTTGCTTTAAAATCAAATACCACTGCCATTTCTATTTATGTAAGTTCTTACATTTGAAATTTCTAGTAGAATTTAGTGCCAAGCATCTATCAAATTATCGATCTATCAATCTTCAACATCTAATCACAAAAACTGAATAATATATGTTTCATTTTTGCCAGACTATTGGGGAAGTCTGTCAAATCTAATGCTTAGTTATAGCAAATATACCAGATTTCATAAGTTAGCATGTATGCACTTCTTCCATGGCACTGCTTTTCTTTTTTTCTTTTTTATATATCATTATTTTTTTATTATGATATTGTGGGGTACAGTTAAGGGTTAGGTATACAAATACGTTTCATTCAGGCACCCTGTTGATTTTTTTTTTAACATCAATATTTTTTTATTAGGCACTGCTTTTCTATTTCTATTTTATTAGCCAGACATACACTCATATACATACTCACACATATGTATGTGTTTATTTGAAAATTATCCAATTTTAGGAAATTGATGAAGAGAAAATGAATACCAGTTCATCTTCTAGGAGCCAATGTACAGGAGGAAAAATGTAGAGCTGAATTCAGCAAGGAAAAAAAAGTTAACAGTCTCAGGGAGAGTGATGTGTATTTCCCACCTTTGCCACAGAGATTAATGTGCCTGGCTTAACCTCAAGGCAGCCATTTTCACCTTCTCCCAATCTAAATGTAAGGTGTCATCATGACGGTGACCAACCTGGCTCCAGTGATCTCTCGGATTTTCTAAGTGGCACTGGACTTTAATATGTATCATTCAGGCAGAGGGTCTCAAATATCTGAGAAAGGATCCTTTGGAATAGGCTTGCTTCTCTGTACTAAGGAAAATAAAGCATCTGTCATGACTTCTGAATCTTTTAAATCTTTAATTCTTCAAAATTATTCTCAGAAAATTATCTTAGTGAGATGGTCCATGGTATAATTAGGCTTTATTGCTTGATTTATTGAGTACTCTGTGGTTTGACATATTTGTACTCTGCCTAATAGGAGGGAGGCTGATTCTCTGTGGAGCTTCTCACCAAGTCTAAACCAATGGTGACTGCTGAAGTTAATCTACCATGGCTCAGGCTGGCTTGCTGTGGAATTCTTTATGTTGAGATCTATTTTGAAAAAAAACAAAAAACCCCAAACCTACTGTGTACCTTTTATTAAATAGGGATAGTGGTGATTAACTTTCAGAGAACACATAAATATTTGACACAAAACAACAAATCAAAGCATAGTAAAGTAGTATAAATATGATAATAAAGTAATAAATATATAGCAAAGTAGTGAAAGGCCCTCTAGGGAAGGCATGTTGCAAAATGTCTTACCAGTTTGCCTTCACGTGTTCCTGCCTGATTGAAAGGCATTGCCATTCCTGATGAGAAACCCATGTTCTCAATATGGGCTGAATTTTTCCCAACAGTCTATCACCTGTGAGCGAACCACACAAACCAAGGGAAATAGAATGTAAGGCTACATCTTCCCTCAGTTCATTCCACAGCACAGGGTTTCGCACACAAAAATTGCTCAATAGATATCTGTTGATCTGATCAATCCTGCCAGTAGCATCAGCTGTTTCCTGTATAAGTAAATATTTTTTGAAATTTTGGCATAATGTGAATCTGATGGAAAAGTTTTGTTTCTTCTCTTCCTAGGACAGAAGAAAGGCAGTTCTGGATTGGATTTAATAAAAGAAACCCATTGAATGCTGACTCTTGGGAGTGGTCTGATGGAACTCCTGTAAGTCTTTCCAAACTGGAGGAAAGGAGAAGAATTCAAAACAAGTGGCCCTAGATGCACTTGGTAAACCAACCAAGGAACCTAGAAATAATGACTGTAGCTCCCACAACAAAGCTGCAACAGACCTTGGTACCAGGAGAATTATCTTGGCAGGGTCTTAGCAAACATTTGCTAGCCCACACTGTTCTCACTCTGAGAAGGCATCAAAACCTCCAAAAAGTGTCCCCAAACCATCTCCCATGTGAAGAGTCTCTCTGGCAGAGAAGCAGCTATTCTTTAAAATAACACCAGGCTTTCTTTCCCCTGCCCTCCCTCTCCTGCCTAGTGCCTGATTATGTGAGTACGGGACGCTTGTCCATGTCATGACTAAAAGGAGACTGTTTTGGAGAACGATTTTCAATTTATCTGGCACTAAAAGGACAGTAATGCAAGCTTTAGAAATATCACCTCCTTCTCAAACAGCAAGTTGTTCCAGAAGGAAAAAAAACGTCTTGCCTTTCACTCATCCTTATACTTGCAAACCTCTGTGAAGGAAAGAGAACTCACTATTGCAAATTTTTTTTAGTACAATGAGGAATTCTCACACTTTTCTCACGAGGACAGGGAATAAAAAAAAAAAAATCTAAGGTGGTTTCAGTGATTGAAATGGGATCCATCCTAGGGCATAGTAAAAATCAAATTATTCCGTTTCATCTGTGAAATGGGATACTAGTAAGAGCCCAGTGAGCCCTGAATTCAGCTCCTCTTTACTGAGCCCTGATAATGTTCCAAGCACCGAACTGTATGCACTCCCATATGATCTTATTTTGTCCTTATAATAACTCAGTGCTGTGTGCATTAGAATGATTAAGTCATTTGCCTGAAATAATACATAGGGGAACCTTGATTTGCACACAGATTGTCAGACTCCAAAGCCACAATGTTAAAATGTCACAGTTGGCAAAATATCAGCAGCTAAACTTTGAAATAGTAAAGACCAGTAGAGAAAAGCCCACTATTTAGATGGTGTTTAAATTTGTGGTAAAGGGGAAGTGTAGAAAAGCTATATGTTTCTAGTGGGAACAAAAATGATAAGAGCATGCTAGTTAAAAGACAATAATAACATTTCCACTCCAATACTGCTTCTTTGAAAACGGTACCAGTGTTAGAGAGCCAGAAGAGATCTGAAAGGTCACTCAATCGTACTAATGTCTATTTTGCTGGTGAAAAAACCAAGGCCCAGAAAATGGAGGAGGGTCAACTTGCCCCATAAGTGGTAGCCACAATATGTCACAGTTAGAAGGCTTTAGCTCAATATAGTACTTGAAAAACAAAATGTCTCAGCCTGTAATCCCGGGCCTTGGGAGGCTGAGGTGAGTGAATTGCCTGCGCCCGCGGGTTCGAGACCCGCTTGGGCAACTTGGCGAGACCTCATCTCTACAACAAATCAAAAAATTAGCCGGGTGTGGTAG
>NW_007248098.1:150018-165210 GCF_000164805.1 Carlito syrichta | reverse complement strand
AACTCAAAAAAAAAAAAAGAAAAGAAAAACGAAATGTGATACATAGAGGTTGAGAACACTTTATTTATTTATTTATTTTTAGTAAGACAAACTCATTAGTAATAAGAGAGGAAAAGATAATTTGCTTCAGAATAAATGTGATAAGACCATGAAGCAGTGGACTGAGTGTCTCACCACTCCCCACTGGACAAAATGAATTCAAACTCACTCCATTTCCTGACCTGTGGATATATATGTATATTTGAGTTTGATGAATTGTTGCGGGACTGTGTACATGTTTGAGGAAGAACATAAATGGTTTCAAAATATCCTCTTTTTTCTGAGTTTTTAGCCCCAATTTTACTTCCATTCGCTCTCCTGTCAGATAGTCAAAAATAATTGAAAAGGTTGGATCTTTATTTAATACACTTATGTGAATTATATGAGTTATGTGGTTCCTCATGGAGAATGTTGGGTAGTTTCCGGAGTAAAGTTAGCTATGGCTTAGAATTTGGTTATAAGAGACTAAAAGTTTAGCATAAACGCAAAATAATCTACATCAAAGATAATCCTCACATTCCCGAACCTCTAAGAAGGTTACCCGGGATCCTAGGGCTAGAGAATTCTGCCAAGTAGAAAACAGTTCAAGTTCAGCATGAAGCTCATATCTGATTTGTTTCTTGAGAAAGGAGTAGCATGCCTCTTTTTAAAGAAAAAGCAAATTCAACAAAAATGCTAAAGATTGATTAGTTTGTTCTTCACAAATATTAAACAACCTTGAACTGGAATGACATTCAGTTGTTTCTGAAGCTTTCTCTAGAAGTCTGTAATGATTATGTACAGGGATGTTTTTTTTGATCTTTTGAAATTTTTTGTGGTGGATCATCATTAAGGAATAATGAACTTCATCTGCTGCAGGTTGTCTCTTCATTTTTAGACAATACTTATTTTGAAGAAGATGCAAGAAAGTGTGCTGTGTATAAAGCAAACAAAACATTGCTTCCCTTGCACTGTGGTTCCAAACGTGAATGGATATGCAAAATTCAAAGAGGTACAAATATTAATAAGATCTTTACTATGTGTTTGATTTCTAATAATGTATAGCACTTTCCCAAGTAAAGGACTACAGAGATCTAAAATTTAAGAACCTGAACCACAATACCAGTGGCCTGAATGTGAACCAAACTGCAATATTTAGTAAAAAATATAAGGAAATGAGAAAAAAATGACACCAATGCAGTATGCTATGTTAGTTTATTGGGAATGAAGGTAACCAGCTAAATTGTGGAATATTTTGTTGTGCAAATGCAGTCCAGAAGAAATGTCACCCCGACATTACAAATCAAACAGAATTACTTGCAAAATGAGTAAGTGGAAGCACCTAGCACAGTGTGTGACACACGGGAGGCTGTCAATAGGTGTTGTGTCCTCCCTTCTTTATTCAGAAGCCTCTCTGACACCTCCTCTTCTATGATGAAGCTAACCACATATTCTAAACAGCTCAACATACCTGTTTTTTAAATGATTTTTTAAAAGATGATGGGCAAAAAGGATGTGTTTAGAGCTGAAGTCATTTAAAGGCAATGCACCTGTGAAGAAAGGTTAATCAAAGTGGTTTGCTTTCACTTTGCAGATGTGAGACCCAAGATTCCATCCTGGTATCAGTACGGTAAGAACTACCCTGGTGATTCCTGAGTTTTCTAATTATATACCATATAAATGCTACTATATACTCCAATGGGTTGCTGCCTTTCTCCAATAGAGCCTCTCTTTTCTTGTGTCAACCTGGAGCCAATATGTTCAAGTTAATAAATAATCAAATTAATAAATGTAGGTTATTAAATATGATTAAAGACCAATATCTTCACTCATTTTTATGACATGTGATTTTAAAATATGTATCTATCCCTGCCCTTTGAATACTAGTGAAAGTTTCTGGCATAAGGGAGACCAAGGGGGAAAAAAGGAAATTACATATTTGTTTATGTGCATGTGTCTGTATATGTATTCATATGTGTGTGTACAAATTTTTTTAATGTTGTGTGATCAAATCACATGTGAGGATCAATCATAGCATACCTTCTTTAAGTCTGCATTCTGTCTCTCAATAGTTTTGGCATGATTTGCATTGTTTATTTTTCTTTCAGATGCCCCCTGGCTCTTTTATCAGGATGCAGAATACCTTTTTCATACCTATGCCTCAGAATGGCTGTCCTTCGAGTTTGTCTGTGGCTGGCTGCGCAGTGACCTTCTCACAATTCATTCTGCACATGAACAGAACTTCATCCACAGCAAAATAAAAGCGGTATTTGAACATAACTCACCATGAGAAATTCAGAGTTTAGTTCTTTCTTCTGTCCTTGGGGGAGGGGCAGGGATTTTTTTTTTTTTTTTTTTTTACTTCAGACATTTATTTAAGATTCAGTAAAAGGCATAGATTTTTGAGAATTGTTTTTCTTCTTGTGATAGAGATTAAGAGACAATAATGGAGATACAGGTTTACTATGTTGCTCAGTCATTTCACTTCTCTTCATTCTTTATTGGCAGCAGTGGTGAGTAAGTAGAGTTTTATTGTTTTGTGAGGTTCATCCAATCACTCAAAACATATTTACTGAGTGCCTTCTAGGGACTAGGGTTCCATCAATGATTAAAACAGACCAAAATTCCTGTCCTCATGGGGCTTGTATTTAGTCTGGGAAGAAAGACCATAATCAATACAAGTAAGCAGAGTCATACAATTATTAGGAAAAGATAGATGGATAAAGACCATGGAGGAAAATAAAGCTCAAATGAGGGACAAGGAGTGCTTGGAGACATATGGCAGTTTTAAAGTTTTAAATCTTGCTTACAAGAGAACATTATTTTTAATTTGTAAAGACTTAAAATTCAGAAAATGGTAGTTTTCCATTTCAAACTTAGGAATACTTAATCCTTTGTGGAACTAAGATAATAAGAAAGGAAGCCACACACAGTGGCTCACTCCTGTAATCCCAGCATGGGAGGCCAGGGTGGAAGGATTGTTTGAGCCAGGAGTTAGAGACCAGCCTAGGCAACATAGTGATACCTCGTCTCTACAAAAAATAAAATAACATAAAAAATTCCCCCAGGTGTGGTGGCACATGCCTGCAGTCCCAGCTACTCAGGAGACTGAGGTGGAAGATCACCTGAGCCCATGAGTTGGAGGCTGCAGTGAGCTATGATGGTGCCTCTGCACTCCAGCCTGAGCAATGGAGTGAGACCCCAACTCAAAAAAAAGAAAAAAAGAAAGAAAGGAGCATGCGATAACTGTTAAATAATAAACTTTTGATATTCCTTCAATAGGCACCAAATATGTGTCAGGCACTGTGATATTTGTGAAGGACACAGAAATATAAGAGATACAGTCTCTGTTTTTTTAAAAAACTGAATATACATACTTCAAAACATCATGTAACACACAATAAATACACACATTCAAATTTATCTCAATTAAAAAAATTGAAATAAAGTAAAATAAGATTTAAAAATAACCAAAAAAGCTAGATATGATGTGGTATAGAAAGTTAAAAAGGAGCTTGTGTACACATTACCCTGGGGTCACCAAGGAGGGAAGACCTCATTCCCAACTTTCCCTAGGAGCTCTTTGAAAGTAAGATAAAACCATTTCCTTTTTCTATAATTGAACCATATTTCATGATCTCCAGGAATCCTTTCTAGTTCTGTCATCTTTTCCTGTCTTCATAAGTTGATTGTTAAAACGAAAGCTCAATAATAATGCATCCTAAGCTTGAAAGAACCGTCTTCCTTCACAGCTCATGAGGTTTCTATATCCTGTTCACATACTGCCTGAACATGAGGTTCAGGCAGGTTGGAACTCCTGCAGCATTATGATGGAAAAGCTGAGAAACAAAAGGGTTATGTGACAACTGCAGGGTCCCACAGACACTCAGTTGCAGAACAACTACTATATGTGGAATGTACGCCGCCAACAGTTTGTATGCTGTTTTGTTACTCTTTCACTCTACAGATGGAACACTCAAGCCAAAACCATAATGTTCAATAGCAACAAATTGCATAACATCATGTCAGGAAATACGTGTTCCTTTAACCAGACACCAGACTCCTCACCTCAGGTGGCAGTAGCAAGAGGTCAAGTGAATGTCTCAAAACCAATCCAATGGGCTGCAAAGTGTCCATCCCAGAAAGAACTGATATTTGGCCATCCTGACCTTAACAGTATCAGGCACTGTGCTAAGTACTAACGTTTAATTTTTCCAAAAACCCTCAGTGGGACGTCTCTTATTAGAACATTTTTACAGATCAGCAAGCTAAGACTTCAAAGAGTTTAAGCAACTTAGAATTTTAAATTTAGAAAAAAAAATCCAGGCCATCTGACTTTCAAGATCATTGAAAAACCCTATATGGTGCTGCCTGCATAGTGGAACAGCAATGTTAGGGGGATATAAAAGCCCAGTGTCTCCATTACATTAAAATAATAGTTCCAAAATCCCTCCCCAAAAGATGGCTGCCAGCTCTGTCACAGACGTGAATAACAAAAGGCTTTGTTTGATCTTTCCAGCAGAGCTTAGATTCCCTGGGAACTTCTGTAGGTCTTCTATCTTCACTTTTCCTCTTAATTTCTCTCCTAATCTTTGGGAGTTGGGAAGGAAGGCAATGGGAATGGTGAAGTTGGTGCCTTCCTTAGAAGGGAATAGTGAAACCCTACGGACTTAGTAGTTTAAGTCGTAGCCAATGCCACGATCTAGTTGAGGACTGATATCAAATAAGACAAACCTTGTGGTATCTTATATGGCAAAATTGACACCCAATCTAAGACCATGTTAGTATAGAACATCCTGTCAGTGTCACGTATGGGTGAACTGTCAAGTGATCTAACATCCCGCAATACTACAAAGAAAATTGTGGGAGGGTATAGGATGTGGAGTCTGAGAACAGGACCATGGGATTGTCTTAGACCGTTCAGGGTGCTGTAGCAGAACACCACAGACTGTGTGGCTTACAATCAACAGATATGTATTGCTCATATTTCTGGAGTTCTGGAGTCCAAGATGGTAGACTGTTGGCAAATTCAATGTCTGAGGAAAACCCACTTTCTGGTTCATATGTGACCTCACATAGTGGAAGGAACAAGAGCTCTCTGGGATCCCTTTTATAAGGGCACTAATCCCATTCACGAGGGCCCCTCCCTTATGACTTAATCACCCCAAAGACCCCACCTTATAATATATCTCCTTAGGGATTAGGACATGTAAATTTTCAGGGAGTACAAACATTTAGTCTATAGCAAAGGCCAAGTGGAAAGGGCATCAAATTAGAAAAAAGAAAACTGTAGATTTCCAAGTGATTTTTATTGTTGCATACCTTGTGACTATCTTGGGCACATTTTCTAGGTGGTGGTGACAGCAGTGTATATGGTTAGCATTTATATTTTATAAGGAAAAAAAATCTTATGCCTAAGAATGTCCTACTGGAATGAGTCAATGCAGAAGAAGTTATTTTATTCCTGGATGAGGAGCCAAACATATAGAAGTCATGCCACTTGCTTTTGTAACACACCCATTCTATAAATGTAGGAAGAATGGGAATAAGTAATTAAATATTTTTTAAAATTACAAATGTGCTTTGTATAGCTCTCCTATGAAGAGTAGTGAATAGAATCATGAAAAACAAAAATAACATTCAGCAGGAATGTCAAAAAAATGGTGACTGAGTGCAGTGGCTCATGCATGTAATCCCAGCACTTTGGGAGGCCGAGGTGAGAGGAGTACCTGAGCCCAGGAGCTGGAGACAACCCTGGGCAAAATGGCGAGACCTCATCTATACAATAAGTCAAAAAAATTGGCCAGGCATGGTGGTACTCACCTGTAGTCCCAGCTACTTAGAAGGCTGAGGTGAAAGTATTGCCTGAGCCCAGCAGGTCAGTGCTATGGTAGCCATGACTGTGCCACTGCACTCCAACCTGGGCAACAGAGTGAGACTCTGACTCAAAAATATATATAATAATAATAGTCATGAACAAGAAAGCTAGATACAGCTTTTTAAGTATGATGTAAAAAAATTTTTAACGAAATGTTTTTATCTTGGAAAAAGAATGTCAGCATTTTCTCTCCCACACTTTGAATAAGATCACAAGACATGATCAGAGTGAATATATTTTGTGAGCCATCTTGATAATCAATTAATGCTGAAAAAAAGTTCAAGCACTTTAGGAGTTGTTTGACAGGAACTACTAGCCATTAGTCCACTTAGCTGACATTTTTACACTGTTAGGCAAAACTGGCATTTTGAAATTACATTTTTATCATTATTATTAAAATTTTATTTCTAAATACTTCTAAAATACGTGCCAAATCTATTAGTCTACCTTCAAAATATGAAGTCTTAAACCATTAAAATAATGACTTCTTCATTTTTAGTGGGACTATTTTCAAAGATGACAAGTTAATCTTGCTTTTATTGCTTGGTAGATTAATATACTGACTGTTGCTGTTTTTGTTTTTGTTTTTTGGTAAGTATTCTTTCTATATAGTGCTATCTATAATGGCTATTTGTATATACTAAAAAATAGCTGATGTTACAAAATGCATGTTTGTTTGATATTTATTTTTCAGTACATATTAATAAGTCTTCTATCATTGTGGCCTTATACCTAAGCTAAAACTTAAAAGAACCATTTTTCACGTAGAATTTTTCAGTCTGGATATCTTCCAAAAGTTCTGTGCCATATCACAACAGGTTGTAAACTGCCGTGTGGAAGATTACAATGCCATAATTGAGGTGGTAATAAATATGCCACTTAGGATGGCATATATAATTTCTCTTAGAGATCCTTAATTGGGACAGTGAACAATCAGGCCATGCTTTCTACTCCTGTTGCATGTGAGATCTCTTTAGATTGAATGATGTTTTTGTGTTTCTCCCACTGAGTTCACAGCCTGTCTCAATGGACCCATTCCAAAGTCTGACAATGGGAATCTAAACTCAGCATGTAAGAACACATCTATGAAATAGCACCCCAGGGATCCAAAATTACAGTTGCTCTATCTTGCATTATTCTCAAATTGCTGATATGGCAAACAGCCACACTGTTTAAGGAATAAAAACACCTGTTTATAAATTACAACGTTAGTGGGCTATTAGGTTCTGTTGTATAGTGATATAAAATTCATCTTTTAAAAAAATGAAGTATTTACAAGTATTTACAGGAGAAATGAGAGTGCAAATGTAAGTATATGCCTTCAAATTAACATATTTTTAGCATGTAAGAATTAAGTTATATTCAACACACACAGACAGCACACACATCATAAAGTATACTGTTTTCGAAGTCTTAGAGAACCCCTTACTGCCTCATTGTCTTTTATAGTTAAAGGGGGAATTTCAATTTCCTGGGTCATAAGTCCAGTATTACATCTGCTCTAATGTGTGTGTGTGCATTCTACATGGTGTTTCAATTTTATACTATATTGTACTTAGGTCCAAGTAATTAATACTGGTGTAAAATTAATAAAATATATAAAAGATAATTTTCTAGTTGTCCAACACTGGAAATTCTGTAATATTCTTTTGTCCTGTGTTGTGTCTCTCTATTTGAGAGAAGAAGGTGTTATACTGTTTAAAGCTTAACAATCAGATAATACCTAAAATTCAAAATCTTTACACTACTGTTGTCTTAGTACTTTGAATTGTTTTTCAAATAGATGTGATATAGGCAGTGAACTTCTATAAATCACCGAGAGAATAAATCACTAATTTTTTTAGTCAGAAAATGAATTTATTTTATATATTATTTTACAATGTTACTTTTTAAATGTCTCTTATTGAGCTAGAAAATTTACTTTTCGGGTTGTATAAAATTAAAATTATTTTCAATGTTTAATTCCAATTTTCCTTCTTAATGAGGAAGGAATATTTTAGAATAATGAAGTTTCAGGCTTTCTCAAGATGCTAGGTCTTAGTATAGTTTTCTTCAGATAATTGGGTAAAATATTGAAGAATAGAAAGCTATTAGCAGCAACCCCATTAATCTTAATAGTGAAAAAGGAAAACAAGTAGAATAAATGCTGACATTTCCCTTTTTTCTTTTAATAGCTATCAAAGTATGGTGCAAATTGGTGGATTGGACTTCAAGAAGAAAGAGCCAATGATGAATTTCGGTATAAACCTAGATTAATTTGCATTTAATTTTGTTTGACAGATTTTATTTGCAAAATGATTGGATAGATTTTAGTGATCAATTTGTTGAAGAGTCTTCAAACATTATCTTTAACTTATAAATTTTCATTTGCCTAACCGAAGACATAAGTGCTTTTTTATGTCCCATGAAACCATCACCACAATCTATGCCGTAAACATATCCATCACTTCCAAAAGTTTCCTTCCACCCTATTCATTTATTCATTTGTTCATTCATTTTTGTGATAAGAACATTTAACATAAAATCTACCTTCTTAGAAAAAATTTAAGTATACAATACAGTATTGTTAACTATAGGTACTATGCTACACATAAGCATTTTTTAAATTTAATAAAATATTATACCTTCAATTCATACCCCAGAACACTAAGAATGGTGTTGGAGATTGAACATGCAAAATGAAAGTCTTAAAATGTTTAATTTTCCTACAGCTGGAGAGATGGAACACCTGTAATATACCAAAACTGGGAGAAAGGAAGAGAAAGACCTATGAATAATCAGAGCCTGAGATGTGGCTTTATTTCTTCCATGACAGGTTATTTTACTTATCTACTTTTGAGTTTATAATACAGATTGACAATTTTCAGGAGGCTTGAAGTCCCCTTTCATTGCATCAGTTCAGGGAGAAGGTTCTGTTTGATTATTTTTCTTTTCTTCAATTCCATCAGTCTTAAGGCTTAAGAACGGTCATTCTTTCTGTTTAATCCATCTATTCATGTTCTTGAAAATAGTTTATATCTGAATAAGTCCTTCCTCATTAACCAAAACAGCACCAAAAATGGACCCACTGAAATTGTTAAAAAAATATATATACCTGACAAACTCTTTTCTATGAAATTTCGATATGAGCCTATTTTTAAAAAAACTATTCCTAGTATCCAATTTATAATTAGCCAGAACTTTCACCTCTGTGAAACTTACTTCCATTTTTTCCATTTAATAAAAATTTTGGTTCAATTCAGTTTTCTTTTCTTTTCTTTTTTAAATACCTGGCATTAATTGCTGCTTGCCTTGGAACTGCAACTATTTGCAAGATGGATTTAGAAGCACATTTAGGTTGAAGACTGATTTTTTAATTTCTCTCATCTTTATATTATTGTTGGATTGGTTGTCCACTCATCCTCACCCCCTCTTTCTAACCCATAAATGATCATCATCTCCCCTACACTAACAGATTGATAACTAACCTGTGCCCCAGGTCAGGAGAGGAATGAACGTGAAAAGCAACCCTTGGTGTGAGGGCCTCTGCAGAGAGTTAAGAAAGGAAAATCCATGTGGTTAATCAGCTTATTTTTGCCAGCAGGTGTCACAACAGCCTACAGAAAATACTGTTGTGTGAGTCTGGCTGAAAAGCTGCTAATCTGCATTGAAACTAGCGTTTCAGCCCCTCCTTCAAAATGCCAACATCTTTTTGGCTCATATTCCTGATGCTAAAAAACTGAATCTGCCCTCACAATTTGCATGCATCCTGCCCTGTTCTGGAATTTAAAACTCAAATGTTAACAAAATGCGTTCTGTAACCCTTACTCTGAAAATACAGTTCTATTTTTTTTAAAAAAGTCAGTTCACAGGAGGCTAAGAACTTGAGAATATACCTTACTGAGGGCATGTCTATATGAATCTGTTTTATTTAAGAGCCAATAAAGAAATGCTGTTTCCTTGGAAGTTCTTGAGTTAATTTTTCTAAATTATTATATTTTCTAAAGAATTACAAAATAGAAATGATCATCTATTGTTTTAGAATCTCTTGTCTCTTGTACTGTACATTGAAGCTGAGTGTTTTAAAATGAAACTATTACTCTACAAAGTATTCTTTTACTACCCAAGCAGGATATTCTTAGGACTTTAATCAGCTCTGTGATTTCAATTGCAGCGTTTGTTTGGTTGGACATTTTTTCTTTGCGTTTGCAAAATTTCTAGATTCTTAAATTAGAATAACTGATTTGGCACCTTGCCCAGTTAGCCGTTGTCACTAGAGAATGCTACGATCAGTTTAGTTCAGTTTCTAGGTTTAAAAAAATACATTATGAAAAGCCATAGCAGTCACACAAATAGTGGTCAATAAAGAATTCCTACGGAGAGTCACTATTGTTTCTAAGCCATTTCTAACCCATTTTCTCCTCAGGACTCTGGGGTAGTGAAGACTGTTCCGTTTCCATGCCTAGTATCTGTAAGAGAAAAAAGATTTGGGTCTTAGAGAAAGAGAAAGATGTATCGCAAAAACATGGAACATGTCCCAAAGGATGGCTATATTTTAACTATAAGGTAAACTTGTTTTCCAAATGTTGCTTTTGTTTCTCCTTTGCGGATATTAATTTTGGAAAGTAATAAAAATGGGAGTCACTTTTAAAAACTCTGAGTTGCCCATAGGACCTAGAATGTTGGGGACACAACTTTCAAGAGATTTGAGAACTTCATTCAGAAACAACTCTTCTGGAACAAAAAAGTTTTTGTCAAAAGTAGGCTTGACACCCCTCATGTGAGTACTCAGTTTTTACTACTGACACAGCCATTTATTGTGCCGTGTCAATGTTTCGTTATGTGTAATACTTGTATGTACATGCGTGTGTGTATGTATGTGTATGTGCCTGCATGCCTTTATGTCTAGTTCCTGCTCCCAAGTGAGCTGTAAACTCCAGAGTGCCCAGACTCCATCTTTTCCATTCGTGTGTTTCCTGCCTGGAGCCAGCATAGAGCCCTGCCCATCTGTGAATTGATGGGCTAATAACTTAGCTTGGTCAATGTCGTCTTGAGCCTCATAAAGCTAGTGCTTCCATGCAGAATTGAATTAAGAAAAAAAAAATGCCAGTGGGGATATTGTAAACCAGATTTATTATTTCTGATACTGCCTTCAATTAAGACCTAGAGTTTCTTCCACTCCTTATGTTTTATAATAAAATAACTTTATAGGCCTTAGGTGGAAGTAATTAAAATGCATCCCAAATTTTAATAGTTTAACTCTTGGAGAATTAAAAAAACCCAAACTGTGTCATAATTTCATATGCTAATGTGAAATTGCTCTTTAATCGCAGACACCCAATTTTCAATTTAAATGTTCATGTATATTGCCAGGGCTTTCTCTCCTTTGTGATTTTCCTCACATGGTCAATTTTTGAAATGGGGCCATTTAAGTTTTGCACACATTTACTGTATAAATTATTTATTTGTGCCATATATATTTGACATTGATTTTCTTTTCTTTTCTTTTTTTTGAGTTGGAATCTCACTCTATCTCCCAGGCTGGAGTGCTGTGGCACACTCACGGCCACTCCAGTGTCGTCCTGCTGGGCTCTGGCGATCCTTCCACCTCAGCTTTCTAAGTAGCTGGAACTACAGGTGTAGGCTACCGTGCCCGGTTAATTTTTGATTTTTACTATAGAGATGAGGTCTCGCCAAGTTGCTCAGGCTAGTCTCAAACCTGGATTTTTTAAACTTTTCAAAATTGTGGTAAAATACACATAATATAGAATTTACTTCAACCATTTTTAAGTTTACTGTTGACTAGTGTTAAGTACTTTACATTCACATTGCTGTGCAACAAATCTCCAGACCCTTTTCATCTTGCAAAACTGAAATCTATCCATTAAACAACAGCTCCCTATTCTTCTACCTCCAGCCCCCTGGCAACCACAGTTCTGTGCCTATGCCTTTGACTGCTTTACATATAAAGCATGTAAGTAAATCATACAGCACTGGCCCTTTTGTGACAAGCTTATTTAGCATGATGTCCTCAAGGTTCATTCATGTTGTAGCGTGTGACAGGATTTCCTTTCTTTTGTAAGATTGAATCATATTCCATTGTATGGATGTACTACATTTTGTGTATCCAGTCATCCACGGATGAACAGCTGAATTGCTTCCTCTCTTGACTAACTGATTTCATGTATATTTCTTATTTTATTGAATTTTTGAACATACACAATAATTATTCCCATTTTACATATGAGAAGACTGTTGTTAATAGAATTATATGACTTTCCTGTAACGTCACAGTGAATAAGTGACAGACTTAAATCACTTATGTTTTCTGACTGAGTCTGGTAGTCTTGCCTCTAACCTACACCGGCCCCGTCATATTAGAACTTAAGGCTTGCCACTCGGAAATGCAAATAAAACAATGTGTGAGATACCACTACACTACACATCAATTAGAATGACCCAGATCCAGAACACTGACAACACCAGATACTGGCGCGGATGCTAGGCACCAGGTCTCTCACTCATTGCTGGCGGGAATGCAAAATGGCACAACCACTGTGGAAGACAGTTTGGCAATTTCTTACCAAACTAAACATACTCTTACCATACGATCCAGCAATCATATTCCTTGGTATTTACCCAACGGTGCTGAAAACTTAGGTCTATGTAAAATCCTACCCATGGATGTTTATAACATCTTTATTCATAATTGCCAAAACTTGGAAGCAATCAAGATGTTGTGAATGGATAAGCTGGTATATCCAGCCAATGGAATACTATTCAATACTTAAAAGAAATGGACTATCAAGCCATGAAAAAACATGGAGGAAACTTAAATGTATATTACTAAGTGAAAGAAGCTTACTGAAAAGGCAACACTACTGTGTGATTTCAACTACGTGACATTCTGGAAAATGCAAAACTAAGGAGACTGTAAAAAGATCAGGGGTTGCCAATTGTTGCAGAGAGGGAAGGGTGAAGAGCCAGAGCCCAAAAGATTCTTAGGGCAGTGAAAATACTTTCTATGATACTGTCATAAGGGATGCATGCCATCATACATTTGCACAAACTCATAAAATGTACAACCCCATGCGTGAAGCTGATGTAGACTATGAACCTTGGGTGGTCTTGATGTATCAGTATAGGTTGTATGTTGTGTGTATCTGTTGTCACAAATGCATCACTCTGGTGGGGGACGTTGTAGTGGGGAAAGCTATGAATGTATGGGACAGGGGATATATGGGAAAGCTCTTTACCTTCCTCTTCATTTTGCTGTGAACTTAAGACTGCTATAAAAAATGAAATATTGGATAATAATTACAATTTTAAAAAAGAATTGCCACAGCAGTTTAGCCCTATTATTCAGTCAGCCTGTGGCATAGTGAGATATTTTCTAGAATAACATAATGGTTCTCTAAAATTTAGTTATAGTATTGAGGTACACTATGTTTAATACTTTATACTTTCTGTATAATTCTTATTTTCTCAGCCTACAAAGTCATTCTACCAAATGCAAATTATTTTGACACTTCAATATGAGATGCTTGTAGCTAATATTCAATAAGATACTGAGTAACACTAAGTCTCTTATTAAAACCTGTTACAGTTTTTAAAGTATTTTTATTGTGGTAAATATATATAACATAAAACTTTCCATTTTGACCATTATTAAGTGTACAATTAAGCAACATTAATCACATGTGCAATGTTGTGCAATCATCATCTCTTTTCAAAACTTCCTCATCATCCCAAATAGGAACTCTGTAACCATTAAACACTAACTTCCCATTTTCCCTGCCTCCAGCCCCTGGCAACCTCTAATCTATTTTTTATCTGTATGAATGTGCCTGTTCTAGATATTTTGTTTAGGTGAAGTCATGTAATTATCCTTGTGTCTCACTTATCTCACTCAGCATGATATTTTCAAGATTCATTCATGTTTTAGCATATATCAAAACTTCATTCGTTTTCATAGCTAAATCACATTCTATTGTATATATGTATATATGAATATGCCATAATTTGTTCATTCATTCATCTGTTGATTGACACTTGAGTTGTTTCTATTGTTTGATGATTGTGAATAATGCTGCAGTGAACATTGGTATATAAGTCTCTGTTTGAGTCCCTGTTTTCAGTTTTAGGGGTGTATATACCTAGGAGTAGAGTTGCTGGTCATATGATAATCCTGTTTAGCTTTTTGAGGAAATGACAACTATTTTCCATAACTAAATCATTTTACAATCCTGCCATCATTATATGAGGTTTTTGATTTCTTCATATCCTTGTCAACACTTACTATTTGTTTTTTAAATTATAGCTATTCCAGTGCATGTGATGTATTATCCTATTGTGGTTTCTATTTGCATTTCCCTAATGATGTTGAGCATCTTTTCATATGTTTATTGGCCATTTGTTTATCTTCTTTGGGAAAAAAATCTATTGAAATCATTTGTCCATTTTTAATTGGATCATTTGACTTTCTATTTTTTTTTTTGTTTGTTTTGAGTTGGGATCTGGCTTTGTTGTCCAGGCTGGAGTGCAATGGCAGCATCATGGCTTGCCACATTCTCAACCTTCTAGTCTCAGGCTACCCTTCTGCCTCAGCCTTCTGTGTAGCTGGGACTACAGGCGCGTGGCACCATGCTCAGCTCACTTTGTAGAGATGGGGTCTTACTATGCTACCCAAGCTGGTCTTGAACTCCTGGATTCAAGTAATCCTTTTGCCTCAACTTCCCAAAGTGCTGGGATTACAGGCATGTACCACCATACCTGACCTTAACTTTTTATTGTTGAGTTGTAGGAATTCTTTTATATTCTGAACATCAAACCCCTATCAGACGTATGACTTGCAAATATTTTCCCCCATTCTGTAGGCTATCTTTTAGCTTTTTTTGATAATGTACAAAAGTTTTTATTTGGATGAAGCCAAATGTGTCTATTTTTTTGTTTTGTCACTTGTGCTTTTGCTCTCATACTTAAGAATTCATTGCAGCCAGACACAGTGGCTCATGTCTATTATCCCAGCACTTTAGGAGGCTAAGGCAGGAGAAATGATTGAGCCCAAGAGACCAGCCTAGGCAACATTGTAAGACCTTGTCTCTACAAAAAGAAAAAAAATTTTTTTTTAAATTGAAGTCTCACTCTATTGTCTAGTCTGGAGTGCTGTGGCATCCTCACAGCCACCCCAGCATCGACCTGCTGGCCTTTGGCGGTCCTTCAGCGTCAGTCTTCCAAGTAGCCAGAACTACAGGTATGCACCACCACATCCAGCTAATTTTTGATTTATTGTAGAGATGAGGGCTTGCCAAGTTGCC
>NW_007248098.1:93209-149966 GCF_000164805.1 Carlito syrichta | reverse complement strand
TGGATTGCCTGAGCCCATGGGTTCGAGACCCGCCTGGGCAACTTGGCGAGACCTCATCTCTACAATAAATAAAAAAAAAATGAGCCGGGTGTGGTAGCACGCACCCGTAGTTCCAGCTACTCGGAAAGCTGAGGCGGAAGGATCACTGGAGCCCAGCAGGTCAAGGTTGTGGTGGCCGGGAGCGGTCACTACACTTCAGTCTGGGTGACAGAGTGAGACTTCAACTAAAAAAAAAAAAAAATTAGCCAGGTGTGCTGTCACGTGCCTATAGTCCCAGCTACTTGGGAGGCTGAGACAGAAGGATAGCTTAAACCTGGGAGGTTGAGGCTACAGAGAGCCCATATGCCCAGATTATGCCACTACACTCCAACCCGAGCTTCAGAGTGAGATCCCGACTCAAAAAAAAAAAAAAGAATTCATTACCAAATCTAAGCTCATGAAGATTTATCCCTGTTATCTTCTAAGAGCTTTATTGTTTTAACTTTTATTTTTAGGTTGTTGATCTGTTTTTTTGTTCATTCTTGTGTGTGACAATTCATTTTTCACAACTGTTAGGACAAGAGTATTCTGGAGTGGTTTATAGGGAACAGGCAAAAAGAAATGCCTCTTTCGTCTCAAAAATCACATGTTTCGTAAAGTGAACAACTCAAAAGTGTGAACATACTTCCTCTCATGTATCAAAGAGGATATTAAAAAGAAATTAATGACAAGTCAAATCATTGGTATTGGAGACATGACTCTTAGTGACCCAGAATAATTGTTTCAGGTTCAGCCCTTGGCTATCATCTTTCCCCCAAACTAGTTTATCCACAGACTTTAGCTCCTTCCCATGTGTGCTCCTGTGTACACATAGAGAATATGTATAACATGGGCATGGTGGCAGTGATGGTGGTCAAACCCCAGGCCAGAGAGCAAACAAATTCTTCCTGTGAAAGGCATAGCAAGGGACAGGAGTAAAGCGTAAACGTGTGCAGGAGAGTAGGGGCCCTTCTGACGCCATCCCTGGAGCATGATTAAAAACCCCTCATGTGATTTGGAGTTATTTTTTAAAAATGTAGTTGATAACTAACAGCTAGATCAATAATTCTCAGCCCTGGTCAAATATTTAGAATTAGCAGATGAGCTTTTTAAAAACATCAAGGTGCACATGATGCCCCAAAAGATTCTGATTTAACTGTTCTGCATGGGATCCAGTTTTCTAATGTGCAGCCAATATTTGGCCAGCAATTCAACAGTTTTAGTTTGACAGCATTGTCTTCCAGACACCCAGAGAATTTGATTATGAAGGAGATCATCACAGCAGTCTTCACGAGTGGGTGACCATTTCCCAAGCATGGTGTCAGAGTCACCACATGTGTCTCTCCACCCATTGTACCTTCCTCTACACATTAGTAGTTAAAATTCCACCACCAGAGTTTCACTCTTTTTCCTTAACACTTTCTTTTATTTTTAAAGGATAACTATTTCTGAGATTATCTCATTTGTCATGCACACTTTGGAATAAGTAGGTTTATTAGATTATTAGAAAAGAATAGAGAGAGTGGAGAGTCCAGTGGGGCTGGATTTTCCCAGCTAAGAAATAAAGATGGCCAGGCACGGTGGCTCAAGCCTGTAATCTCAGCACTTTGGGAGGCCAAAGCAAGAGGATTGCCCGAGGGTTTGCGACCAGCCTGAGCAACATGGTGGGACCTCGTCTCTACAAAAAAAAAAAAAAAAATTAACCAGTGTGGTAGCTCATGCCTGTAGTTCCGGCTACTTGGAAAGCTGAGGTGGAAGGATCCCCTGAGCCCAGCAAGTGGAGGCAGGCTGCAGTGGCCGTGAGCGTGCCACTGCACTCCAACCTGGGTGACCAGGTAAGACTCCAACTCAAAAAAGAAAAGAAAAGAAAAAAGTAATAAAGATACAGAAGAAAAATTGGGAGATAACAATGATAGACTTTACTCACTTCATAATTCTGAATGGGTTCCAATATATTATATCCCATTAAACATTGCTCCTTGTTCGTCAGATTCCTGGGATTAGTTTGTACTGGTTATTTCTAAGAAAAAATATAGTTGGTTTACAAATTCATCAACTTTCAGAGTTTTAAGAACTGAGATATTCAAAAGTTAAACATCTTTTGTAATGTCTCATAAACAGTATTTTTCTGACTTGATAATGTAAAAGAACCTTGATCAGGGTTAACCCAGGAAGAGTGAGTCGTCTAAGATACTTGTTCCAACAGAGCTGTTAGAGGAAGAAATTCCAACTGTGTGGTGTGTGTGTGTGTGTGTGTGTGTGTGTGTGTGTTTTGTGTGTGTGCGTGTCAGATTAACTCTTGTTCTTCTACATTTTTATTCGAGACCTGGATTGAGTGCTGATCGTTGCTCTGTACTATCTAGTTTGGGATTAACCACTATTTGATTTTATGCGCAACATGGTGTTTCTTTTAAAATACCCTCTCCTCTTTTTCTGTAATTCAGATTTTTAGCTCTTCATTCATTCATTCATTCATTCACTTAACTATTCTGGAAACTGGGAATTCAACAGTGAGGAAAAACAGATACAACCTCTTCTCTTTGGACACTTACAGACTAGAGGAAGAACAAACATTAATAAATCAATCAGGAAAATAACCATATGATTTAAACCTGTGACATATGTGATGAAGGAAAGTTGATCAGTTCTATAAAAATATACAACAGAAGGACCCAACTGAGGTGGTCAGAAGGGCAAGGAACATTAAAAAGGGGAGCAGTGCATTCTAGGGTATTGTGGTAAAGGGGACTATGACTTCTAAAAAACTAAAGGAAGCATAGAGAACTAGAATGGTAGACAATGAGACAAAATAAGTGGGCAAGGGTGAATTAAAGTCATATGAGAGTTTCTGGTTTTTGTCCTAAAAGTAATAGGAAACCCCTGAAAGGTTTTAAACTATAGAGGGACATGACCAGGACCAAATTTCGGAAAGCATTCCTATAAATGCAGTCTAGTGATATATGGGAGAAGGGCAAGAGTGAGAAAAGTGAGGGCAGTTAAAAAGCTATTGCTGTAGTCCAGGCAAGAGATTCATAGCTTGAGCCAAGAGAGTGGTGGCAGAAACCGTGAGGCAGTAGGAATGGAGGGAAGGGTCAGGGGGCTTTTTGAGAAATGGGGTATCCAAATGGTAAAGCTATCAGGGTGATGGAATGAGAGGGTGAGGATGCCTCCTAGGTTTCAGACTTTTACACATACAAATGTGGACCAACCGTGCCATTCAATGTCAGCAGGAACACTGGGAAAGGACCACATTTGGAGAGAGGGGCATAAATTCCATTTTCAATATTGAGCTAGCATGATTTTGAGACAAAAAAATGTTATATTCAAAACTCTTTTGGAATATAGTAGGACCCTTTTTGTAATCAGAGATGCATTAAACTTGATCACATTTTGCAAATTAGTAAGCAAACAATTTAAAATTAAGGATGCTGTACTTCATCTTGCTGTTTTGCTTTAATTATTAATGACACCATTCCGGAGTGTGTTAGTAAATATGTTATATTTTTAGAAACAATGAAGTTGTGGTAATGGGAGGCCACACTTCCGTAGTCAAGCTAGTAAATCTTGGCTAAGGCAAACGTAGTGGGGGAACAGAGGGGGGCTATTTTTCTGGAGAGATTTATTGAGCTAACTGAACCAATGAGGTTCATTGGAATTTATGAATGGTTCATTAGTGTAACTATCTGAACACAAGGTGAATTCGCATTAAATGATAAGACTTCCTAATAATTAGTATATGCCACTCTTTAGAGTTTGTAATTAGAGGAAAGAGGCAAAATGAAAAGAAATAGATAAAAGGATAGTTGTTATAAAATTGAACTCCTTTAAAACCAATTCAGTTTCTTTAAGAAGAAAACAAGACAAAAGGGACCAGAAAAATTGGAAATGTATTTTCTCTCTTAGTTGGTAACTCAGCTTCAGGCTAGATCAGGGTTTCTGGTTTTTAATCCTAAAAGCAGCGGAAAATTAAGGAAGGGCTAAAACTAAAGAGTGACATGACCAGGACTGAGTTTTGAAAAGAATTACCTCATGCTGTGGATATTTTTGAGCTGGATAATTCTTTGTTGTGGAGGACCAAGTTGACCTGTGCATCGCAGAATGTTTAGCAGCATCCCTGGCCTCTTCCCACTAGATGCCAATAGCAACTCCTCGTACCAGTCGTAACAACCAAAAATGTCTTCAGATATTGTCAAAATATCCCCTGAGGGCCAAAATTGCCCAGTTTGAGAACCATTTAGCTAAATCTAGGATGTCTGACAACAATTTTAGGGTCTATTGGCTTTTATTTTGTTTCATAAATGTTTATTGGGAACCTTCTCTGGTGTGATATTCAACAAGGAGTAAGACTTAGTATCTCTGCTTCTAAGGAGCATATGATGGTAGGGAACTGGCAATCTTAGAAATTCAGGAATGATGGGGAAGGGTATCATTCTAAAGTAGGACAGAGAAGGATGTTCCTTAAAGTGTAGGATTCCACACTAACCTAAAATTATCCTGTAGCTGGAATTTTTCAGTGGCAAGTTCTTGAGATCTGACCTATCAATGCCTAGGGTTGTCTATGTTCATTGATAAGAGAATGGAGTATAAGGGAGGAATCCAGCAAGTTCCTGATGCAATATTCTTTGCATAAAGTATCACCTGACTTTTCTGGAACTCTGCCAGTTGCATTATAGTCTTTCTCTTCTATCTCATGGTATGATTCGCTCCTTCATAAAAATCAACGCTTATTGTCAAATTCCACAGCCTTTCTTTTTGTGTTCCATTAAACACTGGAGGCCAACCTTCCCTTTGTTTCTCCTCCTTACTAGGTTTCCTTGGTCCTGCCCTTGCTCTCCCTCCCACTGGGATCTTTTTTTTCATTTTCTGCTCTTCCTGATGGGCTTGTTGACCAAATGACTGACTCTGCGTTTTTACGAATTTAAATACCTGATCACACAGTATTCCTTTCTTGCTTAAACTGAGGAGATGATGTATTTGTAAATAAGTGTGAACTAAGCTGTTCATTGCCACACTCAGAATGCTTTTTTAGATTAAATGTGCCACTGTAAACTTTGCAATCAGGCTGGCTCCTTCTTAAGAAGAATACTGTTTTTCATTGAGCAGAAGACACTGTTCTGACATCCCACATGACAAAACACACCCTGGCTTCTATTTCTGCTTGATCCAAATGCAGGCAAGTCATTGATTCACCCTGAAAGCCATGCCTCTTTGTTTTACTTTAACACCTCTGGAGCAGTTGAAAGAAAAATGAGTTCTTCCTGCTCAAGAAAATTCTAAAAAACTCTCAGAGCTGATCCTCTGTGTCTTTGGGAAAATTTTAATTCACTTAGAAAAATACATAAATGAATGTTTTGGTTTGACATTTTTCGATAGTGCCTTTTGGTGAATATCCCCAAAGACCGGAACAGTCAGAAGAGCTGGATGCAGGCTCGAGATTTCTGCGCTGGGGAAGGGGGGATGCTGGTTGCCATTGAGAGTGAAGTGGAGCAAGGTAGGGTAGTCCGTATTCAATCAGGCCAAATAACCATTTTTATTCAAGTACCTATAAAAATATTCTCCTCAAAATACTAACACTTCCAAGTGTTATTTTAGCTTTTTTTTTTTTTTTAAAATCAGGGTCACTGTTGCCCGTGATGGAGTGCAGTGTCACGATCATGGCTCACTGCAGCCTCAACTCCCTGGGCTCAGCCCAGCTAATTTTTAAAATTTTTTCTAGAGACAGGTCTCACTATGTGTGCCCAGGCTGGTCTCAAACTCCTGGACTCAAATGATCCTCCCACCTCAGCCTCTCGAAGTGCTGGGATTACAGGCGTGAGCCACTGTGCCTAGCTCCAATAAGTACTATATTGCTGATGACACATGAGTTTTCAGTTTGACCCATAAGGTTTTATGTCATGACATCTGTAAAAGTTAGTATACTGCATTGCTTATACACTGCTGAATTTTGGAATCTTTTGTCTCAACAGAATCAGTGGAAAGAATAAGGACATATTTATGATATTTATTTTAAAATAGCTAAAATAATCTCAGGCATAGCCTACCATAATTGCATATTATGTTTTAGATCACTTTAGATTTGCCTATATACTTTTATTTAATATTTAGACAAATATATACTTTAATTAAAATATAGTAGATGAACCTTCTTTTGTTTCAAAAGGCAATAAACGAACACTGGAAATCATTTTGTTAATGAAATGATGAAATCTCAGGTTATCCAGCAAATTCTGTCAATTTAAACTAAAAGTGAAAAAATCTGCATTACCTTAATTATATATTGCTGTCATTTAAGTGTAATCATAGCTATAAATAGAATTTGATGATTCTCCAAATGTTTTATACAGCATTAAATCAGATAATGCATTCTTATTTTTCAGCTTTCATTACTATGAATCTTTTTGGCCAGACCACTAATGTGTGGATAGGGTTGCAAAATGATGATTATGAAAAATGGCTAAATGGAAAGCCTGTGGCATATTCTAATTGGTCTCCATTTGATATAATAAATGTAAGTGTTACAACATGTTTTTTAGAAATCATTTTAGCAAGAGATTTTTTTCAAGGTTTATATAGCAAAGCTTTTTTACTTCCTATATTTTTTAGGTATAAATGTATATTAGTTTGTTATTAATAACTTAATTTTTAATTTTGCAATTGCAGATAATTTGCATGTGATCCTTAAACATAATTACTTTACTCATCACAATGATTTTTTATTTTGTAGGTTATGAAGTGACTTGTGAACAGATTTATTAAATGCAAATAAAAGTAATAATGGTGTCTTAATTTTTAAAATTATGTCCTTAAAAATTTCAATGTAATAAAAAGGTTATATGTTATCATATTGCTGATAACATATTGTATTATTTTAAAGATTCCAAGTCACAACACCACTGAAGTGCAGAAAGACATTCCTCTCTGTGCCTTAGTGTCAAACAATCCTAATTTTCATTTCACTGGAAAATGGTATTTTGAAGACTGTGGAAAAGAAGGCTATGGGTTTGTTTGTGAAAAAATGCAAGGTAAGAAATATTTGGTTTTCCATTCCTTTGATTTTCATGGTGCAGCCTCCTCTGCCATGTTTATTTTACACAGCTATATAGTTATCAGCGTCACAGCTAACAGTGTCAGGCACTTATTCTTTGGCTTTATATATATTTACTTGTTAAGTCTCCACTACCCTAGGATTATGCTTTTTAGCAGGGTCCTCAGGACTGCAAAGGCCACTTAAGTGATGACCAAGTTTATGCATTCATTTTAGTCATATTAAATGGCTTTACTGCTTTGTTCTGGGATTATATATCTGTTCAGGTAATTTTTAAAAGTCTCAGAGATTTCACACCAGAACTCCCATTGGTTTCTGGCCTGAAATGCCAAAACAACATTATTGCAAATAGCCAATGAGGTCAATGAGCAGTGTAAATGGCTCTAAGTGACCTTGATTAATAAAAATAGTAACGATAATAGCTTTTTTTTTTTTTATTGAGTGCTGGATATCCTTGTACCACACCACCCTGGAAGGCCATTGTTTATGTCTAGAATTGTGTTGAACTCTCAACAGCCTGGCATGTATATGCTTACTTGGACTATGAATTCTACTTCTTAGTGTTACATGGATAAGAACTCTATTGATACTATCAACCCATCCTCAGAAAAGCAGTGCCAGGAGTTGAAAGAAGATACTAGATCTGTAATAGCAAGAGTAATTTGGCAACAGAAGAGTCTTGTAAGGAAATAAATAAATCAGTATACCATGTATTTGTATGTTCATTATGTATGTAGCACTGGGTCTTGGGTGTATGAGCATTATACCATAAAATCTTCAAGACAGTTCTATGAAGTGTGTAGAAGTCTCCCCTCTTACAGATAAGGAACTTGAGGCTTAAAGAAAATAAGTAACATGCTCAAGGTGTTTTAGTTAGACACAGTGATTCTATTCTACTACTTTGATGTTGATTCCTTTTTGAAATTTACACTCTGATCACTTTCTATCTTTGATATTTTGGGGACTACCAATGTAATGCTCTTTTGGAGTCAGTATAGAGGAGTAGTGGTTGAGAGCACAGGCACTGGAATACCCACCTTACATGAATTCCCACCTCACCTCTGTAAATAATCTTCAGTCAAGTTACTTAGCTTCTACTAACCTTGATTTCTCCAACTGCAAGATGGAAGAATAACTATTCCACACGTTCTATGTGTATATAATGCTTAGCATAATTCTAGTATATATTTAACAAATGATAGAGTTTGTTATTATTTTCAAAAAGTGTTATTCAGTTACACAAATTCTTGTAGTCTATAACAAATACTCAAAGTCTGCTCCTCTTCACTGTCAGATAAATATGCGCTTACATTGAGCTTGGGCCCAAAGTCTCTTATCTATTCCCCAAAATCAACAAATATGAATAAAAAAAGAGACAAGGGCAAAGTTAGGACATTCTGTTTGGAACTTGGTTTCCAATAGATCTTTCTTTTTTAGAGAAATGGGTGGCAAAATCATGTTGCTCAAAACCACTTGTTTTGAAACTTGATGAAATCAATTACAAATGGAGAAGTTCATATATGTAAAAATTTATATGTATACCTCAGTGGGAAAAAACAGTCAAATTGGCATTTGGGTCACATATACAAAGTATTTTAGTTACTTTAATTTTACCAATTGCTATCATTTTTAAATAACTACCTTGATATTATTTTGACTTTATTTAAATAGCCCTACACTGGATACATAGGCTGGCAAACAGACATCCAGCAATGAATAAAGAGATGATAAAAGCGACCCCATCACAATTTATAGAAATTAAATAGATTCATTTCACTTTGTTTTGCAAAATGTACTACTGGTATATTGAGGTATCAGTTTCGGGTAAAAGTCAGTTTCCCACTTTGCCATTTTTATTAGGGGGCGTGTGACCAGAAGAGGAGAGGGAAGTGAGAAGCACCATTTACTCAGTGCCTACTGTGTCCCTATATGAGAGTTGTGCCCTGTGTGAATAACTCAATCAATTCTACCCACACCCCTCTAAGGGAAACCTTAGTAATTTCTTATAGACCAGAAATTTGAGGCTTAGCGATAATAATTTGTGCATGACCTCTTAGCTAGTTAGGGCCAGGAACAGAATTAAGTCCCCGGTTTTCTGACTTTCCCACATCTCACCATGCTCCTTTCTCAAATGTGATAAAAACCAAGAGAAATGCAAGTCACTTTGGATGAGAAAGTGCAGAAACTGTTACCTTGGTTTTGTGTTTTAGGTTTTCTAAACTTAGCCTATCCTAGTTCAGAATATAACAGAACAGAAAGACAAATTCACATATTAAAGAGGAAAACGTCAATACGTAAAACACAGGCTTGGTTTTCACATGACCACAGTTGCTCATGAACACACAAGCATCCATGATCACAAGTGGGAAAACCTTGCCTTGTGATTTATACATTTTGCCTCTATCAGGTGACATATTAATATTAACTGTTTATGAAAACTGTGTGTATTTCTAAGCATTTATTAACTTTTAAAAATTATTTTTAGAATGTATACAAGTAAGCATTCAGCATGATAGTGACTATCAGTCTCAAAATTGTAATCAAATGTTTTATTTGAGAATATGTACCTATAAAACTAGGTTTGCAGTGCAATATGACTATGCAATGTGTGTCAGTATTCTATTAACAAGTATTAAGTTCTGCCAGAGCAGTATATGTTAGACTGAGTGTAGCTAGTGGAGTGAAACCTGCCTAAGTGGATCACCATCAGTTCCTCCAAAAAGTGGTCAGTTTGACAAGGAATGGTAAAAAATGGGAAATCTTCTCGAAATGGTTCTCCGTTTATGGTTTTGAAAAAAACCCGTTCATTAAATCTCCTATATGTTCTAATTCTTCAACACCACCTACACTCTCAGGTAGTGTCCTCATTTTGAAGTAGTCAGTTCCAGAAGAAAAACTCTGATCAACACAGACCACAGTTACAAGGAATCATGCAATGCTTTACCTCTTCCTTTCTCATCAAGATGCTACAAATGATTTTTATTGTTGTTCTTGTTCTAGATACTTCTGGACACCTTGTAAATGCATCTGATATGTATCCAATCCCCAATACCTTAGAATATGGAAACAGGACTTACAAAATAATTAATGCAAATATGACTTGGTATGCAGCGATAAAAACCTGCCTGATGCACGGAGCAGAACTGGTCAGCATCACAGACCAGTATCACCAGTCCTTCCTCACCGTCATCCTCAACCGGCTAGGATATGCCCACTGGATTGGCCTGTTCACTTCAGATGTAGGTGAACATCTTTGGGACACCCTTGCATAGTTAAGTTTAGCATCTACCTCCTCTGTGATATGGTACCTGAAATTAGCACAGAAACAATTTTTTTCCATAAATAATGTAACATTTAAATAATTAGTTTATATGATAACTACTAGCCTACCTTATGAACAGCCCATGACTACAAAATAAGGGTGCATACCTCTTTAGAGTAAACATCCACCTGCCTAATTTCTGGGAATTAATGCCCTTCAAAGGTTCTATAAACATTTCCAAGTACTCATGGCTACTGCCTCATATGTGCACTGGGTCACATCTCAAACTAAATCACTGCATTTGGGTAATTTGCTGTATTTAAGGAATTCCCAAGAAAAATGAACTATGCTTCTAGCCTAGAAATTTGATTATTAATTCATTTAGTATTCCTTGAAATTTAACATGTGGGTTTTTGTTGTTGTCTTTGTTTTTTGTTTTTCCCTTTAGGAAAATGAGGTCCCAGAAGTAAAATTGCTGAGTACACTTTACATTTTGACAAGTACTACCAAATTTCCCTCAGAAAGTTTGTACTAATTTACATGCCAACAACAGTATATGATAACATTTAGTCTTTCACATCCTTACCAATACTGGGCATCATTAAAACTATATTCCTTACCAGTGGGATAGGTGAAAGAATGATATTTTATGATTGTTTATTACATTTCTATATTACAGAATATTTTAGTTTTACATAGTCAATTGTGATTTATGGCCTCTGAATTTTGTATGACTTAGAAAGATTTTCCCCACACCAAGAGTACAAAAAATTTAGCAAAGTTTTAACAGTTTCATGTTTTCAATTTCATGTTTGAATCTTTGATCTAAAGTTTATTTTCAGGTCAACAGAAGGTATTGGACCAACGTCTTTATAAATACTTACTAGGAAATTATGGTGGCAGGACCAAGGATTCCTAAAAACCAAAAAAGATGTCATTTGTGGCAGACAGTCTATTTTGTCAGGCTGTATAAACTGTCCTAAACCTTCTGAAAAACATGTGGAAATATAAATCTATGTGGGAATTGCGGTATGCTCAGTTAGCATTGGGGGATGCTGCCAGCAGTCTTGGCAGGGCAATGATGGCTCTATTTTCCTCCACAGAATGGTCTTAATTTCGACTGGTCAGATGGCACCAAGTCCTCTTTCACTTTTTGGAAAGATGAGGAGTCATCCTTCCTTGGTGACTGTGTTTTTGCCGACACCAGCGGACACTGGCATAGCACAGCCTGTGAATCATTTCTTCAGGGCGCCATTTGTCATGTGCCCACTGGTAGGTTCAATTCTAAATTCACCTCAAGAAATACGTACTGCTGGGCACGGTGGCTCACACCTATAATCATAGCACTTTGGGAGGTTGAGGCAGAAGGATTGCTTGAACCCAGGAATTCAAGACCAGCCTAGGCAACTTAGTGAGACCTCATCTCTACAAAAATAAAGAAATTAGCTGGCCGTGGTGGAACACACCTGTTGTCCCAGCTACTTGGGCGGCTGAGGCAGGAGGATCATCTGAGCTCAGGAGGTCGAGGCTGTGATGAACAGTGATCATGCCACTGCACTCTAGCCTGGGTGACAGAGTGAGACCCTGAAGGAAGGAAGGAAGAGAAAAGGAAAGAAAAGAGAATAAATAAACATGTCCTATGCAACTAATGTATGCAAGGCACCGTGTAAGCAGGGGATGAGGATAAGGAATAAGAAGCCTCTGTCCTAGAGAAGTCTCTAGTCTGACTGGTGATGTAATGACAAATAACTGCTACATCAAGCAGGGCTACCACATGATATACGCGAAGTAGCAAGTGCTATAGAGGTTGTCAAGACAAAGAATGTGTCCTGTCCACTTGGGAAAAAGTAGAAAGTTTTCTTGAGGGACACGATGGGGAAGATGGGCCTTGAAGAATGGGTGAGAGTAAATGGGCAATGATGGGACATGGAGGGGCAGTCTGAGGAGAAAAGCTTGAACAAGGCACAAGGAAGACAGGACTGGGCATTTGTAAGCAAAGCTGGTGTTGGGATTTGCCTGTATCGCAGGCAGGAGGTAAGGGAGAGGTGGGAAATCAGACAGAAACATGGCCTGGGAGTGTGTGTGAATGCCTTTAATCGAGGATTTGTGCTTAAGTCAAAGACTACTAGGATTCTAGAGCCGTGATCATGATCATGATGATTGCTGATACTGTTTGAATATTTACTAGATGTCTGGCCCTGCACTTTGCATAACATCTCGTTTACACTTAAAGTTCACCGGGTCCCACCCATTTCTTAAAGATGAAACTTTCTTTTTTTTTTTTTTGAGTTGGAGTCTCACTCTGTGTCCCAGGCTGGAATGCAGTAGCACACTCACAGCCACCCCAGTATCGACCTGCTGGGCTCTGGCGATCCTTCTACCTTAGTCTTCCAAGTAGCCAGAACTACAGGCATCTGCTACCACACCTGGCTAATTTTTTAATTTATTGTAGAGAAGAGGTCGCACCAAGTTGCCCAGGCTGGTCTCAAACCCATGGGTTCAAGCAATCCACTTGCCTCGGCCTCCCAAAGTGCTGGAATTACAAGCTGAACCACCAAGGCTGGCCGAAACTTTCTTAAAGATGAAACTCAGAGCATTAAACAGCTTGCTGGGGACCTCACATCTGCCCATCAACTACTAGTACCAGGAGTAGAGACCAAGCTTCCTCACTCTCTAATGTGATGTTTATCCTGTTACGATGGACCCCCTTCTCTTGATTGCTATGGTGTTCATCAAGATAGTTCCTAACACTAGCTGATGTTCTTTTAAATCTCTCATTTATTAAAAGCACATGTATTTACTTACATTTTGGGCACTATATCAAATAGCATAGATATTATGTAACCTTAGATCAAAACAACTCAGGATTAAATGTAAATGATAGTCATATATATATTGAGAAAGCTAATTCTACATCTAAAACACCATGAAATCTGCCCCCTTTTCAATAACAATGCATTTACTGAGTGCTTAAGTGTCAGGCACTAATTCACTTAAACTTCTTAACTTGTGAGACAGGTATTGCTGTTAACTCCCTTTTTAAAAGAAACCTATGTAGGGTAGTGTGCCACACAGCTAGTAAGTGGCAGAACCGGGATCTTAGCATCGGTATGTCTGACCCTAATGGTTGTTCTCAGAAATAAAGTCTTCTCAAATTTCCCTTATTTACTTGGTCTTATGCTATATTATCATGGTTTATTGAATGTATTGTTTTTTCTCATAAGTTTATTAGTGGGTAAGGATTTTCTGAGTGTGCAAATACTCAGCACTGCATGGAACAGTTTGTACATTTGGAAATCCCTTTTGCTAGCGTCATTCAGCTGCCACTGTTTTTATGAATCATGTCCCCTAGTTGTTCCAGTCTTTAGGATACTAATTGTAAACATGAAAGACAGGCACCCTCACCTAAGCAGCAGCCAAACTACGCCTACCAAGCTATGTTATGACTGTAGTTTGTTATGTTTTAGTAAAGATTATTTCTGCCAGAAATGCTATAAGCTGGTCCTAGTTTTATAATTATTTACATTAAACTCAATCTTTCAGAGTATTACCATGAAAATTTTGTTACATATATCTATCTTTGTCTTTCATAGAATGTAATGTAATGTTCACATCTCAAAAGTGTGAACATCAGTCACCACCCTGGTTTTTCTTCTTAGAAACAAGACCAATTGAATACCCAGAGTTGTGCTCAGAAACATCTATTCCCTGGATAAAATTTAGAAGTAATTGCTACAGTTTTTCTACAGTCCTAGACAGTATGAGTTTTGAGGCTGCTCATGAATTTTGCAAAAAGGAAGGTAATTTTATTTTGTGATAGTAAATGCTTTTATGTTCTCCTTCTTGACATTTCAGTAAATAATGTGGTTTTCTTCATTTGTCTAGTGACTTTGGGAGCGACAACAACTATTGAAAAAGTAAATACTATTGAAGTTGCTTGTTTAGGGGACAGCTGATATATGAAACTTAATGTCCAGTGTAGAATTTGAAAACTTAAGATGATGTCTCAGCATACTGCATTTTCCCAAGAAAATACTCCTTTTGAATGCATTTGCATTATGAATTTTGAATATTCCCTAAAATTAATATTCTGTGTTTTAACTTCTGAACTGCAAGCTTATACCTTTTTTCAGTGTGGTTTTACCTTAAATTTTTTCATTTAAAAAATCACCATTTACAATGGAAACTTTTCACTTGTCAAAACCTGAGCTTCACAAATAATGGTATAGATGACTTTTTTAAATGTTATGTGTTAACACAAATTCTTGTTTGTTTGCCACTTGTCTCTTTTATAGGATCTCATCTTTTAACAATCAAGAATGAGGCTGAAAATGCATTTCTCCTAGAAGAGCTTTTTGCTTTTGGTTCTTCTGTCCAGATGGTTTGGTTGAATGCTCAATTTGATGATAACAGTAAGTGATTGGGTAGAGAAGGGGCGGACATACATAAATATGTGGCTGTTAAAGGCTGATGATAATGGCATCTGTAAGCCAGAAAACTCTCCTTGGACACATTTGCTGTGAAAAAATAGCATGAAGCCTAAAGCCATTTCTTCTAAAAATGGCATTGCTACACTTTTCAATACCCTCTTATCCTTTGAAATAATCACAGAATACCAAAAATAAAAACAAACATCCAATAACAAGTTTATTCTTAGTGTGATGAGGCTTGGCTGGAACTTTGTGTTCATAGACATAATCATAACATATCAATACAATATTTACTTGAAAATACCCCAGGTTCCTAAATGTTATAAAAGCAACAGAGTTATGGAAATGTTTCAGTGACAAACTGTGCTATTAGAATTCTTATTTGCTACTCATAAAAAACAAAAGTTGATAATAAAATGGAAGCATGATATCCTTTATCCTTTTCTTTATGTAATTGATGGTTATTGAAAGGTACTTGTAAAGAAAATTGTTTTAATTGGTATGGAGAGCTTGTTACAGTGGTGTACCAAGGTGGGGGGTGAGCCTACCCCTGCAAGGAGAAGTATTTTAATCACCGACATTGTCTAAAATTTCTAGCAGATGGTGATAATAAAAAGCAGACCGACTTTTAGTTAGCTTTGTTGTTAGTTTTAAGTTCTTTTCAGACAATGCATCCCCCGTCTCCAGGTTGTTGCCCACACACAGGATGGACTTTGCCACCACCCCTACCTTCTTGGTATGTGACTGGTTTGTTATTTAAAGAAACTCAGTGTAAAATCATTTTGGAATAGTGAGCCATTTTGTAATGGTATTGATGTTAGAACCTCAAAGGATTTTTCTATACAATGATTAGGTTTGTTTATTAAATGATTTTTAAGTTGATTATAAATAATATGGAATATTATAAAATCCCAACAGTTACATTAAGAAACATCCTAAGGGAACTAAATTGGAGCACTATCTAAAATAAATGGAGAGCTGTTCACTAGATAACTTTATTAATACCTTTTGATGTTGAGTTCATGACTGGACTTACTGAGTTGAATGCATCAGTGAAGGAGTCTCATTAAATTTCAGAGCTGCTTTTTATGGCTCATGACAGTCTTAGTATGTTTGATAACCATGCACATAATTCATAATGAGTCGGCAATCTTTCCACAGATGAAACCATAAAGTGGTTTGATGGAACTCCCATAGAACAGTCCAACTGGGGCATTCGGAAGCCAGACATGGATCACTTCAAGCCCCATCGATGTGTTGCCCTGAGGATCCCTGAGGGAGTGTGGCAGTTATCCCCATGTCAAGAAAAAAAAGGCTTTATATGTAAAATGGAAGCAGGTAGGTAAACTCAGAGAGTAATTATTTATTTTGAGTCTACCTTAACTAATGTTGACCTAATTCAACTAGATTCTGACATTATCATCTTGTTCTCCATCAAACAAATCAGAGAACATTTCAGCTTCTTCTTCCTCTGATATGAAGGAAAAAATCATTATAAATCAACTCAGACTTTATGATTTTCTGTATCACTCTGGTTGTTAACCTAATGGGCAAAAAAAATAGTTTACCCCAAGCAAATAGAACTAGAAACGTAAGCTAGCAGCCTTTATTCTGGTGACTGGTACTCACGGTTTTTAAGATGTATCTTTGGCCTCAGGAAATATCATCTAACCTAAGTGTATTTGTTGTAGACAAATAAATGCAATTCTCTGTTGCAAGCATAATGTGTCATAAAAGTCATATCTTAATTTCATTATGAACAATATACTTACTTTATAGTATGGAAATCATAACTAAGCTAACTAAACAGTGTGTCTAAGTTATCACTAGCATTTAGGTATCAAGAACAAATAAAAAACTCCTCTTATCTGCACAGGACTTTAAAGCTTCCTATAATACATATGACACCTCTTTCATCCTTCACAGCAACTTTCCAAGGTAGTGGAGCAATTAAAATATCCATTTTATAGATGAGAAAAGTGGTTGTCCAAACTGAAACTACATCAAGGACTACACTACAAATTTTCTAAGTGTTCTTTCTATGCCTCCCAGTGCCTCTATCCTAAGAATAGACACCTTTTAACAGTCTTTCTTAAAGAAGTTTATTCATATTTAATGTGATGGATATCCCAAGCATACTGTACAAATTATATGAGTGCATTAAATTATCACTTGTGCCCCCAAAATATGTATGTCTGTTAGGCACCAATAAAAAGGAAGTATCTTCACACACACAATAGCACAGGTTTTCCACAATTTAATGCAATATCATATGACATTATCTTTAAATTACAAGAACAAGTTGGGATTTTTAAATGTGATTTTGCTATTGGTAACAACTTATTTATTTTTAGTCTCTCAATGAATGCGCATAAGTAGGGCACCATGGCACTTCCTCCACTCACAAATCCACGCACTAATCTTCCTCTGGCTTCTTCTCCACATCTTTCTCTGGATCTTTACCTATATCAAAAACAGAAAACTTCAAGTTTGGGATAGAGTCTGCTTGAAAGAGATATATTTTTACAGTAGAGAGTTCTAAAACAGGAACCCTCTAACTTCTCACAAAGATGAAAAGATGCTGATTTTAACATTCTTACACAGAAGTAGGGCAATTATCATTGCTGGACAAAGTCCATATTGGATTTCAATAACACTGTGAGTTCCTTGCAGGCAGAATCTGTATGTTATTCTTTTTTTGTTATAGCACAGTGCTGTG
This sequence comes from Carlito syrichta, assembly GCF_000164805.1. Lineage (NCBI taxonomy): Eukaryota > Metazoa > Chordata > Mammalia > Primates > Tarsiidae > Carlito > Carlito syrichta. Next base: position 132,492 of record NW_007248098.1, on the reverse strand, counting down.
ATGGAAGAGAACTCTTTGGCTTAAAAAAAAAAAGAAATGCAGTGTATATTTGTGGGCACTAATAATGACGATTACTGTAAATCAAGGGTCAGCAAACTTTTCTTGTGAAGGGCCAGATAACAAATATTTTAGACTTTGGGGACCATATGGCTCCATCACGCTGTCATTGTAGCATGAAAACAGCCATAATAACACATTAATGAATGAGTGTGGTAAAACATCGTAAAAGCAGGTGACCAGGTTTCATCCATGTGCCATAATTTGTTGAGCCCTGCTACAAGTAATGACATAATTTTGCTGAATTAAAAAAAGTCATTCAATTTTTTCATTTTCTTTTAGATATTCACACTACAAAGGAACACCCAGGAAAAGGTAGGTTTGGAATAATAGAGAACATTTTGATTTCTCTTAGAAATAATAAAATAGGGCTGGACATGGTAGCTCAAGTCTGTAATCCTAGCACTTGGGGTGGCCGAGGTGAGAAGATTACCTGAGCCTGTGGGTTCAAGACCAGCCTGGGCAAAGTGGCAAGACCTTGTCTCTACAATAAAAATTTTAAAAATTAGCCAGGTGTGGTATCACGCACCTGTAGTTCCGGCTACTTGGAAGGTTGAGGCAGAAGGATCACCGCAGCCCGCAGGTCGACGCTGGGTTGGCCATGAGTGTGCCACTGCACTCCAGCCTGAGCAACAGAGTGAGACTCCAACTCAAAAAAAAAAAGAAATGAAATAGAGACCGAGCACAGTGACTCTTGCCTGCAATACCAGCACTTTGGGAGGCTGAGGTGGGTGGATTGCTTGAGTCCATGAGTTCAAGACCAACCTGGACAACATAGCAAGACCTTGTCTCTACAAAAAATATATATATATTTTTTAATTATCCCAGTGTAGTGGTGCACCACTGTAGTCCCAGACACTCGGGAGGCGGAGGTGGAAGAAGCATCTTAGCCTAGAAGGTGGAGGCTGCAGTGAGCTGTCATCATACCACTGCCTCCAGCCTGGGTGACAAAGTGAGACTCTGACTCAAAAACAAAACAACAACAAAAAAGAAATAATAAAATAGAAAGCAACTGCATGACAGCATCTATATTACTTCATTGTCACTTCTGTTTCTGTTTGTGTTTTATCTCGTTTCAGGACCAAGTCACAGCACTGTTCCTCTTTCAGTAGCACTGATACTGATAGTAGTCCTGGCCATTTTCATACTTTCCTTCTGCATATACAAGCAGAATAGCGGATTTTTCAGGAGACTTGCAGGGTTTGGGCATCCTTACTATCCTGCAACCAACTTTAGTACAGTACATTTAGAAGAAAATATTCTCATTTCTGATCTTGAGAAGAATGACCAATAACAATGAAGTCAGAGAATGCCACAGCCACGAGGAGAAGCAATGAAGACTAAATGGGGCATCCCTTCTGTGTCTCCCTTTACAGACCAGCTGCCATTAGAATGTGAATTGGGTCACTATTTTAATTATTCTTGAGGTGATTACTGGTTTTGAGTTGTAACCAAATCAGATGGGTTTTGATTTATTCATTTCCCTAAACTGTGATCCATTCTTAAAAAGGGAAAATTATTCAATGGTTATTATTCAAAAAGACAAGAATGATTAAAAGAAACTCCCTATTGAAAACTCTCAAACCAATGTGAATAATAGTTTTGCATTAATATGTCTCTACTAAAATTGTTTGGGAATTTAAAAACTAATCAAGTACCTATTCAGACATTGACCCACACTCATTCCATTGAGAGAGAGAAGAAAAGCAATATGCTTTTTAAAATCTTACGCTTGTATATGAGAGGAAAAGGAAAAGGCTTCTGAGAGGCTTCTTGTTTGTTTAATTTCATTTTTAATAACAGTGTTTAGAAAATATTAATTTCTAAGCTTAAGAATCGCAGGTTCTGATCTCTAAACCAATATTTGGGGTGACATTTGTTTTTATCAGGTCTGGTTAAGCTAAAAAAGAAGAAAAGATGCCTTTCTTTCAATAGCAAAGACCTTGGTCAGCAGCACACTTTCATAAGCAACCACATAGTTAAAATGTGACCTTAAGCCTTCAATTACTAAATGATGATGAAATTTGATATTTAAGAATGTCTTATAGATAAACTTAAAGAAACATATCAAGTTCTTAATCTTGTTAAAGCTCATAGACTTTATTAAAAACTAAAGATATAACAACCAGAAGATATAAAACATAACTTGAATTTAAAGGGAAAAAATTGAAGATCCAAATTATACTGTCATTAGAACCAGACTAGAGGGTGTGTTGAGAAGTACTAAATAAGGTATTCTTCAATAGTAATCTATATATATAGTAACCATTATGTATGAGGGGGGACCCCAAAAAACCTGGAATTTATTTATTTAAAAATTGTGTATTTATCCTTACATGTTTAAACTTCAGTCACCTTCAAAGTACTCTCTGTTTGATGCAATACACCTATCAAGAAGCTTTCTTCCACTGCTCAAAACAGTTTTTGAGCTCATCAATTTTGATGCTGTTTAGTGCTTCTGCCACTTTTTGTTTCACCTCTTCCACACTGGCAAAACATTTCTCTTTGAGGACTTTTTTCATCCAAGGAAACAAACAAACAAAAAAGTCATTCAGGACAAGATTGGGTGAATAGGGAGAGTGGGGCACAGGGATCATGCTGGTTTGGGGTCAAAAACTGCTGAACACTCAGTGCAGTGTGGGCAGGTGCGTTGTTAGGGTGGACGAACCAGTCGTCCACAACTCAGGACACTTCTCGAGAACACTGCCTCTTACAGCAACACTAATTAGTGCACTGATGCCAATGGATTCTTAGAACACTTACCTAGCAGGGGAAGCCTGTACTGCAACTGGCCTGCCCTCCAAAAGATAATTCTGGGGCTTTTTGGGTCCCTCCTTGTATGAGTTTACTCTAGGTATTCTATTTACTAAACCATGATTTCTAGGAACCATCTCCTTTTTATATTGGACTAGTAAGTGCAGTTGGTAAATAACAATAAAAATTATAATACTGTCTGTAAATGTTTTTAAATCACAGATTTGATCTTCATTAATTTCCTATAAAAGGAAATTAGCTTCATAATCAATGTTCAAAAGTTTATTCATTACATACATATTCATTGATTTCCCATTAAGAACCAAGTGTGCCAGGGTGCAGAGATACACTCCTGTAGTCCCAACTGCTAGGGAGGCTGAGGCGGGAGGATCTCTTGAGCCCAGGAGGTCCACTGCACTCCACTATGGGCAGACCAAGTGCTAATATAGAAATTGCGGGTACTAGAGTGAGCAAGTCGGCGAGGCCTGTTTTTAATGGCACTTATGTTCTACTGAGGGAAAACTGACAGTAAAGAAGTGCATAAATAAAACCCAGTAAAGAAATGCTAAGTAGAAAATAGCAGGTTATTATAAAAACTAAGTAAAGGTCCCGTGATAGAAAGAAACGGGAAATTTTAAGACCTCCCTGAAAGTGTGTATTTTATTACAACCAACTGCCTAAAAACTGGAGACCACCAGTCACAAGGGGGAGCTCCGAGAGAAAGTATGAATGAATTTCTAAGTGGCAAACCACCATTAGAAATATGATATGAAGAGCATGCCCTAAGAATGGAGTCCTAATGACCTGAAGCAGTTAATAAAGCTTCTAAAAGCAACTCTTTGCTTCTGCTATGTAGTTTGCACACTGAGACAATCTACCTCCATGATTTTTTTAAGCCTTGGAACTTCATTTTTTAAAAGATAATATATTATGTGGCCATTGCATGTTTATGACTCAAAATAATAATTGGCTTGAATAAAGCAGATGGTTTAAAAGTTCAATTTAACAATCTGCTGAGTGAAATTAAAGTTCTGTTCTTTTCAGTGGACTTGGTAAAAACTGCTAATCAATTAGCCTTCCAGTCAAGGTATATACTCATACATAACAATTTGACAAAATATGCCATTAGAAAAATAGTTTTGCAGAAAGAAACTGTCTTGCCTGTCAACGCTCTGTACTTTGATATTTAGTATTGAACCACATCTCCAGGGAATCTGTCCTCATGGAAAGATCGTGCACTCCTTGCCATTAATGAAACTGCAGAAATATGCTGCTAAATATATATACATGTACTTTTAAAAAATGTTTTCACATCTATTTTTAATCTGAACTAGATTTTATAGCTACAACATAAAAAGAAAAAAAGTATCAGGATCACAAATTCATACAATATTAATGCCCCCCCAAAACTCAATTTTTTTCTCTGACTAACCTGAACATCTGTACAGCTTCTGGGTAACGAAAACCTTGGAATTTTTCCAATGAACATTATATTGGGCTCTTCCAATTACAAAAGTCTTCTTTCAGGTTAAGTGTTTTTCTTAAAAGTTCTAATCTCTATCAATAATAGAGTTAAATTGTATGTTTAAGTAAACATTCAGGCCTCTAACGTGCCTTTACCCATCTCAAAATAGTGGTTGGAATATGAAAACTTGCTGTGTACTGGTAGTATTGAGGTAGTATTGAGAAGGTGATAACTAACTGTGGATGTATGTTATCTGGTGTCTAGTGAGAATAGTTGTCTGGCTCCACTCCTGGGAAATCTGCTCGCATCTCTGTGAAGTCTGGAGTTAGTGTAACTTACAGTCTTTTCTCTTTGATTTGGCCCCATCCTGGCTTTCCCTGGCACTGCCTTATTTCTAGAGAATCATGACTTTTGTTTCATTCCTTACCTGGACACTATGATTCTGGGCTGCAATGCCACTTCACTCCTGCAGTGGTAAGACCTTTCCCAGTACCATCAACTACTCTATTACTTGAGAGAGGCTAAATGTTATAGCAAACAACCCCAAAATCTTGGTGGCTTAACACAGCAAAGGTTTATTTTTTCACCACGCCCACATGGGCTGGCAAGACTTTGTTCTAGTCAGCCATTCATGGGTCCAGGCTCCTCCTGTCTACTTGGGCCTCCATCTCCTAATACCTGGAATCCTCTGCTGGGTCTCCTACCTGTGGCTGACAGAGGAAGTTAACTCAAGATCTTATCTTTAATTATGTAACTTCCATGGGCTGTTGAAATACATCCTTCACGTCAACAGACTTCAGATTGAAGACACATACTCTGAGGATACATAAAGATTTCCAGGGCATCAGGGGCATGGATGTTTTAAGGAACCCAGTTTCCAGAATCTTTAACCTTCCTTGTATTTTTTCTTAGAACTGACTTGCCTGAGAGCACCTCTGTGATCAAGGTGTGCTGGTTCTTTTCCCTGTCTATCATTGCACAAATGCCTGTCTTTACCTTTAAAATTTCTCTGTTAGGAAAAATCCTCCATGACACCAAACAAAAAAAAATTTTTAATATTGATGTCAGTGAAGCTTCTTTTAATGAAGAAATCATAAACTCAGTGTAGATCCTCATGTCTTTCCTTGTGTTCACACATTTTTCTGTTACAGAGAAAAATACATACATTTTTGTTACAAACTTGGAGTTAGAAATTAGTTGTTTTGCCCCATGTTCATAATACTGAATTAACATGTATCATACAGTGAACAACAGGAGTGCTAACTACCTTATCTGAAACTTCATCTCATCCATCTTCTGTCTATTGTCGAAGAATGTATTTCTGGAGAGAAAATCTGGAGAAAGCAAAGTAAAGAGGGTAGATGTTGCTAAGAACCTGACGTTTTACATTATCCAGGTGAAAAGCTCATGAGAAGGCTCTGTGCTTTATCTGTCTTAGATTTCTAAGTGAGTTGCAAGGATGAATATTAAGAAACTGATCTGAATTGAAAAATGAAACCAGACTTTTTCTGAACATTGTTTTATCTGGTTCATCGGTTTGACAATTTGGCTTTACCAACTGAGTTGTATACTGAACATTTTTTATTAATTGAATATACTAAATCTGCAACTCTTGTATTCTGATTAAAGCATGTAATAAGATAAAGGCATTTTAATAGAAAAATAGTATTGACAGAAATATAATGAATAAGATTTAATTTTTCCCAAGCTTACTTTGTGTATCAGGTAAAACAAGGTCCCTGTAAGTGAAAGAGTAGCAGCCTTAATGAACAGTCACTTGAAAAGTCTTAGTAAAGGGCTTTTAATTTTACTTCTAGGAAATTGACTAAGTGAATCACTCTAACGACTAGGTAACAAATCCTTTTGCAGGTTGAGAGTTTCCAGTTCTTTGTCTCAAGCAAACTGAAGGAGATCATCATCAAGTGGTCAGTTGATAGAGGTTGGAAAGTAATTTATAATGTAGGATCACTGTGGTTTTTGGCACCTATAAGAAAGAAACTCAAATAATGGGGTGATGTTGCTATAACAAACCTCCTTTCACTTCTGTCTACTTATTTAAATGAACAAAGTTCTATAGTCAGGATAGGTTAGGGTATGCCATGGAAACAAACCAACCCTGTAATCTCAGTGGTTAAAAACAAAACTCAGAAGTTAATTTCTTGATCACTCAGAGCTTGCTGTGGTCCTCTTGGTTCTCCAGGGCAGCTCATTTCCAAGCAGTAACTCATAGATCCAGGCTGTATCCTACCTCTGGAACACGGGGTTTCTAGTGCTGCTATAGCAGCAGAGATAACAGAAGTTCCTGGGTTTAGGAAGCAACACGTGGTACTTTACTCACATGTCATTGGCCAGAACTAGTCACATGGCTTAACAACCGCAAGGAAGTCCAGAAAGTCTTTCAGTGTGTTGGTGGAGGTGGGAGGAAAAAGAGGATACTGATTACAGTTACCTCCAGCAATCTCTACCAGAGTTTCTTCACATGTATAACTACAAAAAAGAGAAGAGAGAGATAGAATTGATGCTGAACCCTTATTCATTCTAGCAATTTTTAATTAATACCAATTAATTGTTATCTATGATACATCCATTTTATTAAGAGATTCATTTCCAATAAAATTTTAGTTTGACATATACGAATTACTTTTACTCCTTGTAATATATTTATCTTGTTCTGATCAATTGTATACTAGTAATTGAAATGACAACTCAATTTAGAAGAAAATGTATAACAAAGCCTATGTTCATAAGAACTTTTTTAAAAATAATTTTAATTTATGTACTATTTTTACTGCAGGAAAATATAACAAAGTAATAAATAAAATATTCAAGAGGGATCACGTGACAACACAAAGGGTACCTGGTCCACTACCCGGGGAGTGAAGGTCAATTAGAAACCCAAGCTTCACCTGCATGCAGCCTATTACGTAGTTCATCCTTACTTGTACCCCACATCTCTATCGTAAAATTAAATTTTTAAAAATTTTTTAAAATAAATAAAATATTCAAGGACAAACATATCTTACATTAAGATAAAATTCTGTGGAAAGATTGGCATGGAAATATAATATTAAAGAGAAAAAGTAATATCTTTGCAAAAGAGCTTTTTCTGTGTATTTCCATTTTTAAATAGATCATAATAGAATTCAATTTTTGTAGTATCTCCAATCAAAGAAACTAGAGCTTCTTCAGAGGTGGTAGGTTCCAGATCTGAGGCAGAAAAAATACAAGCTAAAACTGGAACATTTTGTGATGCCAGAAAATAAGGAGGTACTCACAAAAAGATGAAACCTGTTCAAAAGATGCAGGAACAGACCTTAAGGAGCCAAATGGCCAAAGTTGAAACAACTTGAGCCCCTCAAAGTATAATATTGGGTTATAATCCATAGAATAAATGTGTCCATAATGATATGAATAAATAATTGAATGAGTGAGTAAACTAATGAAGGGGAGAAGCAATAGTTCTTCACTATAAAAGAATTCCAGTTAACAAAAGTAGAAGAGACTGGGTGCTGTGGCTCACACCTGTAATCCCAGGTGCTTTGAGAGACAAAGTGGGAGGATCGCTTAAACCCAGGAGTCCAAGACCAGTCTGGGCAACACAGCAAGACCTTGTCTCTACAAAGATTTAAAAATTGGCCAAGCATGGTAGCGTGCACCTATAATTCCAGCTACTCAGGAGGTTGAAGCAGAAGGATCCCCTGAGCCTAGGAGGTCAAGGCTGAGGTAAGTCATGATCATGTCACTGCACTCCAGCCTGAGTGACAGACCCCAACTCAAAAAAAGAAAGGAAAGAAAAGAAAAAAATATATAGGAGAAATGGGAGAAGCAAAAATCACCATTAGGAGAACACAACAGTAATCATCGTTGCTGGCAAGATCTACCGGTGGGTGCTAAAATTAGAGGAAAAACAGGATGTTTGCATAACCTTAAGGTATCTCTCCCAGGATAGCTACTAATTACAATGGGAAAGTACTAACTGTATAGGATAGAAACCTCTTTAATCAAGTGATCAAGGTTAACATATGCAGTAATAAGCAGCATCAGCATCATGTAGCCCCTGCTCTGATGCACAGAAAGGCCACACGACTCCTTTGAAATCCTCCCAACAACCTCAATTTAATCATGAAAAAACACGAGACAAATCCAAACTGGGGAACATTCTACAAAATAATTGACCACTTCAAAAGTTCCCAAGTCATGAAAAACAGGGAAAGATTAAGGAAATGTCAGGAATTGGAGAAGACTAAGGAGACAGTACAACTGAATGCAAGGTAGAATCCTGGACTGGATGGATCTTGGAACAGAAAATGGACATTATGGGAAAATGTGAAAGTAAAATAAAGTCTGTAGTTGAATCCGTAGTATTGCCCCAGTATTCGTTTATTTGTTGTGATGACTGCACTGTGGTTTTGTGAGATGTGACATTAGAGGAAGCTGGGTGAGTGTGTATAGGAACTGTCTGTACTAGGTTGGCAACGTTTCTGTAAACCTAAAATCATTTCGACATAAAAAGCGAAAAATGTCCTATGATATTAGATTCCATTGGATATATTAAAAGGTGACAAGACACTTTTATTTTTAAATGTCATTATTTCTAATATACTGAAAATTTTATCTTAATCATAAAAATTGTAGCTATCAACTTGAAAATGTGTGAGGGGATATACATTTTTCAAAATTATTTTAGGAATTTTGCATGCAAGCAAAAAAGTTTGAGGACCACTGCTGTATCACATTATTTCTCTCCTGCCCTAAATGAGAAGCAGGGCAAAATCCAGCCTATCTCCAGCCTAACGCCTATCCACCGTGGGATTTTGGACCCAATGTCTTGCTGCAGACTGCATAGATTTCCATTTGCTCTCTTTTCTTGGCATTTTTCTTTCATATCACCTCCCTGCCTTGACAGCACTTCTAATTCTTAACTTCTGCTCCTTCCCTACAAACTCATGGCTTAGTCTTAATAGACAAGGTGGGGGTTGGGGGGAGGAAGGGAATTTGTTTAGTTTCCTTTGTTTTTAGACAGCAAAAATTGGGAGATAATACAAAAATGTTATGTACATTATAATTCTTATTGCCAACATTTATAAGAAACTTGGACGGTAGTGATTATCACAATACATGGTTGGAATCTTTATTCCTCTTTCCCTACCCTTCAAAATAAGGGTTTAGAGCAGAGTTTGGCAGGACCCAATCCAGCCTGCTGCCTGTTTTGAAAATAAAGTCATTGGAACACTGCCATCCCCACTCATTTACATATTGTACATGACTGTTTTCATGTTAGGACAGCAGAGGCAAGTGGTTGCAACAGACACTGAATGACCCGCAAAGCCTAAAATATTTACTATTTGGCCCTTTACAGGAAGTTTACCAATTCCTGATTTAGAGAATGAAAACAAAATGAGGAAGTCTGACATGCCTTAACAAGCACTGTTATATATATCAGCAGCACTTCAAGTGAATCAATCAATAAGCAATCCTGATCAGTAAATCTACATTTTTAGCACCTACTGTGGCCCAGATAGTGTCCTCGGCTCTGAGGCTGGAAATACAAATAAAACTCCCACTCTCCCTTCATGGAACCCAGTGTCTGAGGGAGAGGAACACGTAAATAATAAGTGCACTACAATGTGACACAAATCAAAACAGGAGGAAGAGAATCAGAAAAGAAAATTCTGATTAATTAGAGGCAGAGAAAAGAGGTTTGACAAGAGAAGTGCTGCCTATTAAGAGAAAACTTTTGATAAAAATGGCTTTATTTGATATCTTTTTTGAGTTAGAAAGCAAATTTTTAGTTTTGGTCCTGAATTTTTTTAAAGAAAAATTGTTTAAAAGTGCCTAAATCTGGTCGGGCTCAGTGGCTCAGCCTATAATTCCAGCACTTTCGGAAGCCAAGGTGAATGGATTGCCTGAGCCAGCGGGTTCAAGACCCGCTCGGGCAACTTGGTGAGACCTCGTCTCTACAATAAATCAAAAATTAGCCGAGCATGGTAGCGCACGCCTGTAGTTCCGGCTACTTGGAAGGCTGAGGCGGAAGGATCACCGGAGCCCAGCAGGTCAAGGGTGTAGTGGCTGGGAGCGTGCCACTGCACTCCAGTCTGGGTGACAGAGTGAGACTCCAACTCAAAAAAACAGTGCCTAAATCTGAAATCCTGGATTAAAAAAAGTAAAAATCTACACATGCATATGATGCCTAATGATGAATTCTAATTGTAGAAGAAAATCTATAACTAAGACCACAAAATGAGCCCCAGGTATACCAGTGACCTTCTTTACTCAGAGTTAATTAACACAAGCACTTGCTTCTTGCAGAGCACTTTGCTGTAATTTAGAACAAATTAAGGAAAAAAAATCATTCAAGTGCTGTTTTCTTCACACCATGAAGTAAGTGTGATGGACAAAAGTTAACTCATTTAAAATATTATCTTCCATTTCTTATAATTATGAGCAGCAATGCCATCTTTTTATCTAAAAAAAAAATATGGTAAATTATTAAAGGACCATTTTTGTATTTTCTCCTGCTCCTCCCCTCAATCCTGAAATTACAACTTTATTATTGTCTGCACACAGTGGTTTGTGAATTACCTTGAGCTCTTTGAGTCCCTACTTATGAGGTCACGTCCCCTGAGATTATTTAAACTTTACTCTGTACCTTCTTAGAATATTGTATAGCTTGGTAGGAGCTGGAAACCCAACTCATAGATTTAGAAACAGCAGAGCTCTTGACCCTGTAGACATTGGAACTGGAGGGAGGAGGAGATATAGAACCAGAAGTCAGAACAAGGAAAGACTCACAGAAATTAGAAGGGAAGAATAGGGACCTACCAAGAAGTGATACGTTAGTGAGTCATCAGGGGCTTTGGAGTTCCTGATGAAAGTGTGTTTCTATGGAGCCTGAGGAGAAACGTGCTCAAGACTGAGCATGCCTTAATAGTTGGAGTGTTTACTCAAGCCACTGGCACTGGTAGTCATTAAGCAAAAGGGCTCCTCTGATCAGACAAGAAATTATTTGCCCCCCTTTTCCTCCAGATGACAAGGGTGCAAAAGAAAAGTAGACCCTGCATGCCACCTAACAGAGAGTACATCTGAATGAAGCAGTGCCTTATGGCCACAGGGAAGGACCAGAGAGTTCGGTAACATCTATACTCACAGTAGAAATTCCCTGGAGATGATACTGTAGCTCATGGTAAAGTACATAAGTTACTTTATGTACTTGAAGTATAGGGGGAAAAGAGAGGTATTGATCTAGAAAACCTAGTCGTTTATATATTGCTTTAGGAGATAATCTGTAATTGCATATTAATACATTTAATGTTACACTTTAATAATAAACTGTATTTGTCACAAAATATAGTTTCATGGATGGTAGCCACTATAATTATCTTATTGTTACTATCATCATCCATATTGCATTTGAAGCAGTCTTGCCTGACTCTGTTGGATCTCCTAGTCAGGAGATCAAAAAAGTCCATTAAAGCAAGGAATCATGAAAGTTGATAGATACATATTTAATTTAAATGTCTTATTTTCTTAGAACACAGAAATATACATCTATCTACTAATCTTTTGGTGTAGAGACAATATCATTTATTTTTGCTGTATTATTGCTTCCTATTGGTCTTATTTATGAAGCATATCTGTAAGGTGTTCACAGTATTCAGTTTCAGGGTCTTTAGTGAATGAAAATTTAAAGACAGCTATAGATCAATTTGAGTACAACTCCTAATTTTATATAATTTTCCCCAATATTCGTAATTGTCTTATTCAATAACAGAATTTTTAGCTACTTCCATTTATTGATACTTTGCGGCTGGGCATGGTGGCTCATGTCTGTAATCTCAGTACTTTGGGAGGCCGAGGCAGGAGGATTGCTTGAGTCCAGGAGTTCGAGACCAGTCCAGGCAATATAGTGAGACCTCATCTCTACAAAAAATAAAAAAATTAGCCAGGCGTGGTCATGCACACCTATAGTCTAGGTACTTGGGAGGCTGAGACAGAAGGATCACCTGAGCCCAGGAGGTCAAGGCTGCTGTGAACTGTGATTGTGCCATTTATGTGAACTATAATAGGTATTATAATTTTATAGGATTTGGGGGTGCGGGTTTTGAGACAGGGTCTTGCTATGTCACCCGGGCTGGAGTGCAACGGCATCAGAATCCAAATAGGTCTGTGGGACAGGAAAAAAGCCCCAAGGAGAGCTCTGAAAGTGGGGAGTTGAAGGGAAGAGATACAGGAGAGGATGAACCCCAGAGGAGCTATACAGAATGCCTGACAACCAATTAAAAGCAAAGTTACCCATTTGCTTTTTCTGATGTATCCTATGAATGGCAAGACTGTAGTCCTAGATAGTAGCAAGAAATGGGTTGTTTCTGTTTTGTTGCACTTTCCTAGAAACCAGTACATTCTTATTCAAAGCTGATGAGTTGTATTTCAACCTGATCAAAGACATAAAACAGGTAGTTCTGAAAGTCACAAGACCCCAGACATAAAGAGAACTTTAAAAGAGTCTTTTGTATTGGTAATCACTGGAAAGAAAAAAGGGGGGGGGGTTGGGGGAACCAAAAGATCATTGAGTTTAGATTCTAACTGGTCACATATATATCAAGTTTAAATACCTAGTCTTTTAACATCAGCTTTGTTCTTCCTTCCTCTCTCCCAGTCTCCTGTGAGTGCTGGATATTCCTCCAAACCCACACTCCATCCCACTTCACCCTGCTCTGTGCCTCAGATGTCTCTTGATGTCCTTGCCCTCTAGCTTTGTTTGGGTCCAGCTCAAGGGGGAGGCTTGGAAAGAAGATTTGAGGGTGGAATTGTTATGGTCCGAGTAACACTTGGATGCTCATCCTTGATACAGATAAATCAAAGGGCAGGAAATTGATAGAAGTTTATTTCTGAGTTCAAATCCAGGGAGCAGAGTCAGACTCGAGGTCTTTCTAAAATGGTTCTCCTCACCCTCCAGGCTTTTACAGTTCACTTTTATAAGTCCAGAGTTGTCAGTACCTGTACATTAACCACATGACCAATAAAGCATTGTATAGAACTTGAGTTTCAGCTGCATTTATCGATAGTGACATTTTTCAGTCCAGACTTCCTGGTGCCAGGTATCAGAGGTGTCTCAGCTTTTATCAGTAGGGCTCCGCAGAAGTGTTAATCAAACTTGCTATAGAATAAAGGGAATTTACAAGGCTTAGGACATCATGCATTACTCAAAAGTTATGCAAATCACAAGGCTTCCGATTACCTTGATACTATACTATTCAAACGTATGACCATGCAGAAAATGGAGTAAGTGAGGAATTGCATCTTTCAGTTGAGTGGGCACAGTCTCCAGGGAAGTCAAGGATCCCCTGAAGCTACTTACTGGGATTGCATAGGAGATAAAGGGACTCTCAGGAACGTGCTCAGAAATGTGCAAGAGCCCTTGAACCATTGCCATGCCCTTCTCTAGGGGTTGTGGCAATATGGATGGACATTAGCAGGTCTCTGTATCAGAATGTAAGAAAGCTTGGAGATTTTGATCTCCCTGGTTCCCACCTTTCCTTTGCCACCTAGCATTGACCACATTCCTTCAACGGGATCACCGTGCCTGTGTCCCTTGCTCCTCCCCCACAGCATCAGCATTTTATAAACCCAGAAACAGTAAGCACACTTGCCCCTTCAGGCCTGGGGTAGTGAAGGCATCCTGCTGCATAGAGTTGTGGAGGGAGGGGTTCATTATCCCTCGCATCTTCCTTTAACCTCACACCTTTGTGAATAAGTGGCACTTTTATCATTAATTATTATTATTACTATTTTTAGAAATAAGGTCTCCTTCTGTGTCCCAGGCTTAAGTGCAGTGGTACCATCATAGCTCACTGCAGCCTCAAACTCTTGGGCTCAAGCGATCTTCCCACCCCAGCTTCCCAAGTAGCTAGGATGGAAAAAAAAAAAGTTACACCAACACATGCAGCTAATTTAAAAAAAATTTTGTGTGTGTAGATATAAGATCTCTGTGTCGCTGCCCTAGCTAGTCCTGAGCTGGCCTCAAGTATTCCTCCTGCCTCAGACTTCCAAAGTGCTGGGATTATAGGTATAAGCCACCATGCCCAGCCCAGCAGCCCCTTTATTAGACTCTCTTTTTTTTTTTGAGTTGGAGTCTCACTCTGCCGCCAGACTGGAGTGTAGTGGCCGACCCAGCCACTGCAGCCTCAACCTGCTGGGCTCCAGCGATCCTTCCGCCTCAGCCTTCCAAGGAGCTGGAACTACAGGCGTGCGCTACCACTCCCAGCTAGTTTTTGATTTATTGTAGAGATGAGGTCTTGCCAAGTTGCCCAGGTGGGTCTCGAACCCGGGGGCTCAGGCAATCCACTCACCTCAGCCTCCCAAGGTGCAGGATTACAGGCTGAGCCACCGAGCCCGGCTAAACTCTCTTAAATCACCACTTCAAGTGAACCATCCATTTCCCGGAGAGCCCCTTGTGATATAGCAAGCTTTCAAACATGGAACATGCTTTTGATATTGGAATAGCTTGCTACTTAGTAGACTTTACTTTCCAGTTATCAGTTTCATTTTTGTGTGTGTGAGAAGCTGTTCCAATACAACAACATAAAATTCCAATTAAACACATGTTCAGTCTTACCAGACCCTAAAAGCAAGCATAGTAAATCATTCCCAAGTAAGCCATTCTTGAGCTAAAATAAGAGTGGACACTATCAAGGAAAAAAAGGTTATTATAAGCCCAAACTGTTAAATTATACTTTCATGACTGAACACAACTGTAATCCATATTATTATTTTAAATTACACTATAAAAAGCAGTCATTTATCGCCTTTCCAAAACATAGTGATAATATATTACCAAATTATCAAGGGTTCTTTATTAAAGCTCTTGAATTTGATTTATAGTACACGAGGTAGCTTATCCTTGAGAAAGATCTACTAAAAGGTATACTTAGTCTTAAAGCTAGTGAAATAAAATTTCTCTCTAATCAGCTGCCAGAAAGCTTCCGCTTCAGTGCTTTGTTGATACTGGTGTCAGCAGGACATTAAAAGCTTGAAGCTTTTTACGTTTGATCAAATACCAACATTATGCTGAAGCAGAAGTATTAATTCATAGAGTGACGCTTCCAAAACCTTTACAGTTCTCCTTCATCCTTCCTTCCCCCACCGCAAAGGTCACATCAAATCAGGGGTTTGGGGACAAAAGAGAGATGGGCATTTTGTCAGTGTTTGATATACACAAAACCACTCTAGAACTCAAGGGAGAGACAAGCACTAAAATATACTTTTCTAAAAATGCCAATCATAGCTAAGAAAGGGGAAAGTAACTGGTGATGGGAAATAAGAAGGTGACCTGGCTATTATTCTCATCTTATAATGAGAAATGGAGCACCAGAAAGGGTCAGGAATTTGCCCCAAACTTTCAGCTAGTGTTTGGGGAAGCTGGGATCATTGTCAATCAGATCATATTGCTACAGTCCCTTCCCAAATAAAATCTCTCAACAAAGAAATAGAAAGCCTCCAAGGTTAGAGAAAAAAAAAACCTCTTTTCCTCACAACTTTTTTTTTTTTTTTTCATTGCTTTGATTCCAGACCTTCTAAAAGAAAGTTTTTATTATGTTGCCAGATTCACAAAAAATGCTCAAGGAAACAAAGTGAATTTGAAGTGTGTCTCAGAAATCTGCTAGAAAGTGTCAACAGTTAAAACAATGTTCTCGGAAGATTATTTACATATAAGAGCCCACAATATATTTACACTGGCATCTACATAGTTGCTATAAGTGCTAATCTGAATAATTTTTTACATGGTTCCCTCTCCCTCATAAATACATGCAACCATTACCCCAAGGGTAAAAGCATTGGTCCTGTCACAGGATCTGGACATGGTACAGACTGCAAGATGCCTGCCATCATTATAACACTATTAAGACATGTTAGAGTCTAGAAGATTATTTGATTTTCTTAAAATAAACTGATTAGGGAGATAAGAGTTAGCAACATTATCTTTAGCAGGTATACAGGAGAAAGGCGTTGGAAAAAAATTCACTGCTGACATAGGAGAAACACATGCATTTGAGGGGAAAGGGCAGGTATAAGAAGGGCCATTTTGGTTTTTTGAAAATCACAGATCAGGGAGTTGAAGAAACAGAAGTTCGTTTCTTATTGCTCGATACCTTCATGCCATAACTGTATTAAACAATGCTAGGCACCACATGTATCAGATCAGATAGAAAACAGAATTTACCATCACCCATAAAAAATGTTATTCTTAATGAAATATAGGATCTAATTGAATTGACCATATTAAAAATCGAGAACAGATTTTTTCCTGCGGACACACACACACACACACACACACACACACACACTACCTAAAATCCATTTCTCATGTTTTTATGTAGCTGTGCTTTGTTTTTCTACCCTGCCCCCAGAGTAAAAGAAAACTGTTTTTTAATTTTTTTTTTTTGAGTTGGAGTCTCTGTTGTCCAGACTGGAGTGCAGTGGCCGCTCCCAGCCACCACAGCCTCGACCTGCTGGGTTCCCGCGATCCTTCCACCTCAGCCTTCCGAGGAGCCAGAATTACAGGCATGCGCTACCATGCCCAGCTGTTTTTGTTTTGTTTTGTTTTGTTTGATTTATTGTAGAGATGAGGTCTCGCCAAGTTGCCCCGGCGGGTCTCGAACCCGTGGGCTCAGGTAATCCACTCACTTCAGCCTCCCAAAGCACGGGATTACAGGCTAAGCCACCGAGCGTGCCTAGAAAATTGGTTTTTAGATTGATGGATTTTTTTCCTTATCAGTACTTGAATGGCATGATATTTGGTGCCGAAAGCACTGAGCAATAGGTAGCTTCTTTCAGTTTAAAGCATTCAGCAATAGGTAGCTTCTTTCAGTTTAAAGAATCCTTACATAGAATTTCATTTTTATGAAGCTTTGGAGACCATGGTACTTGGTATTTGACATTCATTTTGGTTGTCTATTATCTTTGAACACCTTTCCTGACAAGAAACTCACTGCCCAGCCTCTCTTGCACCTCAGGAACAGGCCTGTGATATAGACTCCACTAATGAAATATAGACAAGTGAAACTTCAGTTCAGAAGCAAACAGCATTGTCCTAGGCTGATTAGTATCCCCCAGAGATATCAGGTCCTAATACCCTGAATCTGTGAATGTTACTTTATATGGCAAATTCTTTGCAGATGTGATTAAGTTAAAACCATCGAGAGGGAGCAATTAGCCTGCATCATCCAGGTGGGCTCTACATGCAATCACAGGTATCCTTAAAAGAGAGGAGCAGAGAGACATTCGACACACACAGAGAAGATGGTATGTGGAGGTGGAGTAGAGAGGAATTTGAAGATGTTGGCCTTGAAGATTCTTGTTATGTAGCCACAGGCCAAAATAGTACTGGTAGCCTCCAGAAGAGAAGTGAGTTTTCCCCTAGAGCCTCCAAAGAGAACACAGCCCTGCCAACAACAGCCCAGTGATATCTGATTTTGGACTTCTGGCCTCCAGAACTGTGAGAGAATACATTGCTGTTGTGTTAAGCCACCAAGTTTGTGGTATTTTGGTATACACTGAAAACGAATCCATACACAAAGAAGTAGGTCCCACACAGAATCCATATTCTGGTGAGGTTGGGGCACACAACTTTCAGAAGCAGTAGTAGCTAAGGTTCCAGGACCATCTTCTAGTTGACAATGAGCCGTAGTAGCATCAATGCCCAAAGGATGTGGCTGTGGAGTATTCTGGTAGAATGTGTGCTTTGTTTTTGCTGTGTTTTCTCTGACCCTCTCAGTGCTGTGAGCTACCCAAGATACTTTCATAAATCACTTTTCTGCTTGCGCTAGAGTGGGTTCCATTTTGTACAACTGAGAACTCTGGCTATAACAATAATTAAATCAGCATTATCTTAAACATGTTGGGCTACCCTCACCTACAATGGATCACAAGTAGGGCGTCCTCTTATCCCAAATATTTATCCATGTGAAATCCAGTTAAACTGAGAAGTATGAGTAACCATGGGATGAAGAAGAAAAGGTGGTATCAGAAGCATATTCAATTAAATTAAAATAATCAATCGAGTTGCTCTATTCAACCAAAATAACAATTTACCTCAGGTAATGGGGCTTCATGTTCCTTCACAACCTCCACCTCCAAAAATGATTTCCGGCCACCTCAGGCAGGATTGGCAGGATGCAGGTCGGTTATTAAGAATAAGAATAAGCACTCTAGCAGGAGGAAGAGGGGAGTAGAGGAAGAGGGACGGAACAGCCCTTATCCTCACCCCACTGGTTCTGCCTGCCCTCCCACCCCCAGCCCTGGTGACTTCCCCAAACAGACAGGGGTCTGGATGCCTGCTGAGCAGCAGAAATTGACAAATGCTCACTAAAGTGAGGAGGAAGGAGCCGCAGAGGAATCAAGAATGCCTTCTCATAGGAAATGAGGGAGCAGTGGCCACATGGTCACCGGTATCAAACATAACCGGGGACCAAAGAGGATGTGGACAAACGGTTCACCGAATCAGGTGATTGAAATCAGGGTAACCTTAAGAGGAAATTGGGTTGGTTGGTAGGAAGGTAAAAAGCCAGTCTTCAAGAAAAAGAGTAGAAGGCAAAGTGAGGTGACAACATGGAGGCTATACATAAACTATTTTTTTAAGTGTCGAGGTGGAAGGAAAGATGAACAAAAAAGATTGTCTTAGGACAGGCGACATTTGAACATATTTTAGGCTAATGAGCAGGAATCTGTAAACAGAGTGATTGAATGTCAGTTGCCGTGACCCAGGCCTGTAATCTCAACAGTTTGGAAGGCAGAGGCAAGAAGATTGCCTGAACCCAGGTGTTCCAGACCAGCCTGGGCAACTTGGTCAGACCTCGTCTTTACAGTAAATCAAAAAATTAGCCAGATGTGGTGGTGCACGCCTGTAGTTCCAGCTACTTGAAAGGCTGAGGTGGAAGAATTGCCAGCAGGTCAAGGCTGTGAGCATGCTAACTGCACTCCCAGCCTGGGCGACTGAGTGAGACTTTGAGAGAAAGAGAGAGAGACTGAAACTTCCAGAAAAAAGGGTGAAATAAGACCCTAGAGGATGTGGGGGGTGGGGAGGAATCAAGGAGAAGGCAGTGGCAGAGGGAGGTGGCTGGAGAGAAAAGGGAAATGGGGACAAGCAAATCCTGGAGTTTTTTCTTTTAATATAATTTAACTGTGGTGTAGACAAATATGGACAAGACAGGCCATGACTTCGATGAACTGATGAGCTAGTGACATTAGATTAGATGATGTTTAATGTTCATTCAACCTTAAATATGCTATGACTTTAATATTTTTAAGTGTTTTTATTTTTAATAAAAACAAGTGAGAATTTCATATGGTCAAGCAAGATAAATACTGCTACGGGAGTTCAGAGTGGGAAGCAGACACTTCAAGAAGTGAAAGTTTCAGGGAGGAAACTGAATCATAAAGGTAAGGAGACATAGTGGGGACAATGAACATTTGGAAGGTTTGCCCAATCAAAAGAAGAATAAACTATCACACACACACACACACACACACACACACACACACACACACACACACACACACAGGATGCCAGAGTAGACATTTATCAAGTATGAGGCCACAAAGCATATGAATCTCGTTTGAGTTCTTCCATCTTTTGAGGCAGAGCTACCATTCTAAAAGCTGGAAGATCAGAAACTCACTTTTCCTGCCACCTTCAAGTGTAGAGCACAGGGACACAGCATAAAATTATCAATTGGGGACATGATTCTTTGAGTTCAACAGTGCAGTCACTGCACTGTTCCTACAGCGTGATTTTGTCTGTGTGCATCTAGTTCTCCAGCCTTTTCAGCAAGTCTACAAGCTATCTGAAATCCTTTCAGTAAATCTTTCTTTTTAAATTAGTTATGTTTTCCTTCTGTTGCTTGCAACTAATAATCCTAACTAATACAGATATAGTAATCCTGACTAATACCAATGAGATCATGGAAAATCTCATAATCCAGTTTAATTGTAGAATCGAGGGGATATATTAACCAAAGTGAGGAAAACAGAAAGTTCTCTCAATATGTCAAGTAACAAGAGAGGTAAAACAGAAAATTAAAGAATTACCTAGTTTCCGGAAGGTCCAGGAGAGCAAAGGTCAAGGAAGCCACTGTTGGAATTCAAGACATGGATTGCAGAAAACACTGAGGATGTCAGCTCTGCAACACCAAAATAGGGGATTCTCAGGAGGAAGCCTGGAAATCTGAGACGTGTCTCCCCAGATGCTGCCATCTGCCAATGCTCATGCACTCGTCTGTAGCTGCAACGGGAGAAACATGGCTTCTTCTTTTCTACCTTGCAAATCTTATCCGTCCTTCATTGGAGGATTATCTTGTCCTTCATTGGAGGATTCTAAACCGAAACTCCTATGGCAAAGGACTCTGGGAAATGTAATTTTCAAATTTCCAGTCCTGCCATGAAAGGGAGAGTTTAGAATAATGTTCATGAGAGGATGAGAGATAAAAAAAACTGCTCCTCCTCTACGGGCGGTGAAGGGAGGTAAACATGTCTGGATCCAACTCTTTTCTCTCCTTCAGCTTCCTCACTCCCTCTCCACCTACATCTGCCAGAGCAGTAACTTCATTGAGACTTCCAGATTCTCCTACCTCAATTTTCTCATCTGTCACTTCCCTCGTCTTTCTCAAACTCTTCAACTCCCTTTGCCTCGTCTTCCAATCACTGTCTATCTATTGCGTCAGATCCCTATATTGTTTCAATCCACATGTTTGGTTCTGAGATCTAATCTGACAGGCATCATTGGGGGAGAAAATCCTACACCATGCAAACTGGTGTCACTACTAGTTTATAACCTCTAATAAGGTCCCGAGTGAGCTATAGCTTCCACTTCTTACAACTACTCTTTTTTTGAGTTGAGTCAAAGTCTCACTCTGTCACCCAGGCTGGAGTGTAGTGGCACACTCATGGCCACCGTAGCCTTGACCTACTGGGCTCAGGTGATCCTTCTGTCTCAGTCTTCCAAGTAGCTAGAACCACAGGCACATGCCACCATGCCTGGCTAATTTTCTGATTTATTGTAGAAATGAGGTCTTGCCAAGTTACCCAGATTGGTCTTGAAACCCTGGACTCGGGCAATCCTCTCGCCTCGGCCTCCCAAAGTAGGCTTGAAACACCGCACCTGGCCCACAACAACTCTTTAAAGCTTATAATGCTACTATTAAGTCTGACAACCCCACCTCCTTCCCATCCCATGCACTCTCTAAGCAATGGCTTTGTCTCCTACTACACAGAGAAAATAAGTTACATAAAATTAGAATTTCCCATGTCTTTCCTCCCTCCTCCCCACATAAAACCTACATACAAGGAGGGGACCCCCCAAAAAGCAATCTTCTTTTGGAGGGCTGGTCCCTTGTATTACGGGTTCTGCCACTAGGTAAGCGTTCTAGGAACCTGTCAGCATCAGTTACCAGCTAGTACTGTTGTGCCATGGAAGAAACATACTGAGTTGTGGCAAATAGGTGACATGAGCTCCATGCCCCACCCTCCCTATTACCTGATCACAGCTGAGCAACTTTTTGTTGTTGTTGTTCCCCCCATGAAAAAAGTCCTCAAAGGGAAATGTTTTGGCGATGTGGAACAGGAAAACCAAAAATGGTAGAAGCACTAAAAGGCATCAAAATTGATGACTTCAAAAACAGTTTTGAGTAGTGGAAAAGTGTCTTGATAGGTGTATTACGTCAAACAGCATACTTTGAAGGTGACTGAAGTTTAAACATGTAAGAATAAATACATAATTTTTTAACAAATAAATTCCACTTTTTTGGGGTCTGCCCTTGTACTTGTCTGTACAGTTTTCAGTCTTAGCACTTTCCTCATCATGGAGGAGGCAGCCTTCTCCTCTTTAAGGCTCCACTTCCCATCTGTGCTCTGGATCATTGGTAATTTTCTTATCAGTTATCGTCTGTCTTGCCAGATTGCCTCAAATTCTCTCTCTTTCCTGCTTCATTCAACCCATGATATAAGAATGCTCAATGCTCATACATCTCTAAAAATAATAATAATAAAGGGAGGGGGCAAGTGGGAAGGCCCTTCTTTAACTCTAAACGTTCCCATTTCCCTTTCTTTCTGCTCTCAGCCTTAGGCCAGCTACCTGGCTACCTGCTACTGGGAAGAGATGTTGTCCACACTCAGCCACAGTCTCCACTAACTAACCTCAAACTGGGAGGCATTATAGCACACTATTTAAGAGTTCAGTTTTTGAGATGATCAACCTGGGTTCAAATTCTGCTAGAATCACTTACTTAGCTGTATGAACTAGTATAAGTCACTTGGACTTTGCAACTGATTATTATTATTATTATTTAATCAATACTGTCTGATTATTTTAAGTTAGGGATAATCATAGCATCTTCTCAGTGTTGTCTGGAAAGTCCTTAGTACAGTGTCTGAATGTAGTAAGTGTGCATTAAATGTAACCTGTTTCTACTCATTTATTGAACCTCGATGATCTGGTTACCCTCTTCTACTGTTGACACTGCCCCCATCAAGGCCTCCTAGTTGTTAAAGCTGATGAGTGTTTTTTTTAGTTTTTTTAAAGATAATATTTTATAGCCTGGCTCGGTGGCTCAGCCTGTAATCCCACACCTTGGGAGGCTGAGGTGAGTGGATTGCCTGAGCCCGTGGGTTCAAGACCCACCTGAGCACCTTGGTGAGACCTCATCTCTACAATAAATCAAAAAAATTAGCTGGGTGTGGTAGTGTGCGCCTGTAGTTCCAGTTACTTGGAAGGCTGAGGCAGAAGAATCATCGGAGCCCAGCAGGTCGAGGCTGCGGTGGCCGGGAGTGGCCATTGTACTCCAGTCTGGGTGACAGAGTGAGACTTCAACTCAAAAAAAAAAGATAATATTTTATTTCATCTCTTCCAGGTGTTTCACATAGTTGATTTCTCCCTCTATAAACCCAGTCCCCAGAGTGGGGCACATAAGATGATCCACTTGGATATGAGATGGAAACATTATCACTTCTCTTGATTGCAGGATGCACTATTTTATATAGCACTAAGAAGGAAAAACACTGCTAATTAAAGATGTCACGGTTTCTTGTCATCTATAAGTTTAGTTAATACTCATCATAAGAATTATTTTTTATTTACTTACACGTACACATTTATTAAAACTTACAAATAATAACAATATGGTTCATTGTGACTAAGTTCACATATGCTTGGACACCAACAATGTCCTATGGTTCCCAGATGAACAAGCATTATAATGGGGAAAATGTGTATTTTTGGCAGGTAAAATATATTTAGCTTATGTCTAAATTTTTAAGAAATGAAATTTTACTAATAGGTACTACTTGGATTAAAAATATTACATGTATATAACTCATAAGTAAATATATATGGGGCTTGTTCAAATATCTTATTTATTTATTTCAAGTCAGGGTCTCACTCTATCACCCAGGCTGAAGTGCAGTGGCACTATCATGGTTCACCACAACCTCAACCTCCTGGACTCAGGTGATCCTTCTACCTCAGCCTCCTGAGGAGCTGGGACTACAGGCACACGCTACCATGCCTGGCTAATGCTTTTGTAGAGATGAGGTCTCACTATGTTGCCCAGGCTAGCAAAAATCTTTATTGATTAGGCTTTCCTCCTTCACTCAGACCTTTTCTTCTTGACTGCCTCCATGCTTCCTCTTTCTCTTTCCTTTTCCCCACAAGTTCATATTCCCCAGACTCTTCACTGTTTACACACCCCTACAACTTTATCTCCTACCTGCATGCTGATAATGCTCAAATCTCTGTCTCCAGCATAGATCTCTCCTGAGTTCCAGGTTGAAGAGATGAGTGAATTGTCCCACATTCATAAGATGAGTATCTAAAATTCATGAAATCTAAAAGAAGAATTTACCTCCCCCAAATCTTCCCCTCCTCCTGAATTCCTTATCCCAGCAAACGGCACAGTCACTTGCCAGTTCTCACTTCAGAAATCTGGAATTTATCCTTTCAACTGCCACTTGACACTTCTGGATATTATACTTTCCAATAACTCTAGAATATGTCACCTGCTCTCCTTCTTCAATGTTATTGCTGTAAAATAGGCCCTGGCTGAAAGAAAAAACAAGTTATGATAAAGGCCAATAGCTCTATCTACAATGCAAAATTAAAATGAAAAAATAATTTACATCGTTAGCTGATCACACTAGAGTTACTGAGATCATCAAAGTGGTTCAAAACAAAGACATCTGCTGTTAGCGGATATGTGCCAGGACTCAACACAATATTGTTTTAAGCCCATAATTACCTGGGATGCTGAATTGATTTTTTTATCCCGTAATTTGGTGTCTAGTGACTTAAGTATCTGGCTGTTAGAGAAAATCCCATTACTATTTGGCAAACTATTTCAGACTGGATTGATTAACCATGAAATGAATGCAAGTGATTTGCACAGTTTAAATATGCACTTAATAGTTTAAATATGAGATGACATTGACAACTCTCCAAATAGTACTGATATTCTAATGGAGCAATTTGCTAACATATATCTGTATAAGCCTTATATAGTATCATTACCATTCCATTTTTTTCCTATCTACTTCCAGAATTTTCCATTTTTATCTTGACTGTATTCCTAAATTCTTCATTCTGACATCCTTCAGGGACAATAAACTATGACAAATACAAGTTAAACCACAATGACTATCAAGGGACTGCTGACTTTTTTACCATTTAAATGGAGACAAGTTTAGTTGGAAAGTGCAACAAAACCCAAGAGTCACAGTATACAATTTAAAGAGAAATGCAAAGAATCTCAATTGTACATGGATTGAGAATTACTAAAATGAGAAGCTTCTTTAGAGTAATTGAGAGGGTCTTACTGTACCACAAATAAATGGCATCTCTAACCCTTTTAATAGCAGCTTATTACATTCAATGTCCTCATAAGATTGTTCTTATCTTTATCTCCTCTCTATCTCAGTGTTACTTTCCTAGTTAACACTTTCATCATCTTCTGCCTGGACTTTCCTAACAGCTCTTCTAGTCTTATCCACTTTAAATGTATCTACTGCCAGAGTCATCATGTCATCTTTTTTAAAATGTACATCCAATTGTGTGTGTGTGTGTGTGTGTGTGTGTGTGTATTTGGATGGGTACGGGACAAAAACCCTTCAATGATCTGTGGTGCGAAGAGGCTAAAGTCCAGGCTCCTTAATGCTGCACACAGAAACTTTCTTGATATGGCTCTGCCTTATCATACAGCACCACCTTCAGATGCCCCTGCACAGGCAGACTCTACTGCCGGAATCCATCCACTCACAGCTCCCAAGTGCACTACACTGTGTCAATATCTTCATGATACAGCATGTGCAGTTCTCACTACTAGAAGGTCCTTTATCCAATATGACAACCTCTCCAAACTCCAGTGTCAACTGCTACCTTATTACTTCCACTCTGGAAAATCTTCCATGACATATCCAAGAAAAAATAACCACTCCCTTCTTTAAGCTATGACCCAGACTTTAATATAAACCTTTTGTTGCACTAAATCCTACCAAATCATCAATGCTCCTTCATGTCTCATTTTCCACTGGCCTCAGAGGTACTTGAAGAGAAGGACTATATTTTGTTCATTTTTTTGTATCTCTAATACCAATCTTAATATCTAACAACAATAGTGTAGTACTAGTGAAAATAAATAAACTAGGCACAGAGGCTCACGCCTATAAACCCAGCACTTTGGGAAGCTGAGGGAGGAGTATCACTTGAGCCCAGGAGTTCAAAACCAGCCTGGGCAACACAGCAAGACCTCATCTCTACAAAAATAAAAAAAATAAGTCAGGCATGGTGGCATGTGCCTTTAGTCCCAGCTACTTGGGAGGCCAAGGCAGAATGATTATCTGAGCCCAGGAGGTTAAGGCTGTGGTGAGCTGTGGTCATGCTACTGCATTCCAGCCTGGGCAATAGAGTGAGACCCCAACTCAAAAAACAAATAACAAATAAATAAATATCCATTATCACACACTAGAACTGGCATGTAATAACTGATCTATGTGCTTCCTTCATTTAATTCTCACAATAACTTTATGAAGTGGGCATTATTATTAACCCAATTTTACATACATGAAAATAAGGCACAGATTAGGTGTTCAATAAATGTCAATGAATGTTGTTGCTTTTTAAAAAAATATAATGCAGTCGAATCATCATTATCTTGCGAACTCCCAGATACTATGATACTATAACAACTGGAAATTGATGTCTTTGTGCAGGTAAGGTGTATGCAATGACATGAATACAGCTATTTGGTTTAGAAGGAGCTAGATTATCTGCCATTCTGAAGTTTCATATATTAATTGTGTTGTTTTTTAAATTTTTGTCTTCACATGCTGTACTGACATTGTAAATCACTTTTCCCTTTCCTGATCCTCCCTATACCTAACCTATATTATTTGTATGAATGGTGGCTACTTGTACTACTTACACATTTCCTTAAAATGTCAGACACATGTATAAATGTCCCAGGTCTAGAGATAACAAATGCCCATCTTAGTACCACTAAGTGGGCAGTTCTTGTGTTAATTTAACGTTTATCTGCCTTAATTCCTCTCTCTAGTAAGTCACTACTAAGACAGATTTGATAGTTATTCTAAGACTTTAGGAAATAGTTCTGTGGAACTCAAGTTTTGCAATTATTTAGCGACATCATCACACAGGAGTGCGTGAACTTAACTAGATTGTTAATTGATATGGGTAATTTTGTGAAAACATTTGCATTTTAACAACTCCAATATGCTGGGCACAAGTGCATAATAAATGAGGAATTAGGATTTGGGTAAAAAGCAAGAGGCTAAAGTACTTAGAGTACCAGGATTGGTACCAAATCATGTAGTTTGTAGACAACTACCTGCTACCCATCATAAAGCTGGCTCTTCTAGTGAGGTAGAGTAGTGTTACAAACACCTTCAGTTTCTAGACTAATTCATCATGGAAACCAATAACCCATTCTGAAAATCACAGAAGGTTGAGTTCAGTAAAACCCAGTCAGTCAGTCCTCCCAAGTAGAATCACCTGACATAGATAAGTAAGAAAGAGAGAAAACAAATGAAAGCAAAATAATTAAAGTAGTTGAAGCCAAGGATTTGACCATCTGGTTCTTTGGGGGAGCATCATCCTGTTATCCTTCCTTTATAGTTAAGCCATTCTGTCCTTGGTAAAGGCAGTGATCAAATAACGAAGGACCATTTTCCAAGGGGAATAAGAGAGTACAGCTGAGTGAAACCAGGGCACGTTCAATCCACACACAACTGTACCCTTTTGCTTCTATTCTTTTAAATTCCCTCTGCTTCCTCTCACTGCTGGATCCTGAGGCCTCATGAATTCTTGCTAACTCTCTGGGTATCTCATACCCAGAGTTCCTAAGAGAGAGGGTTTGATTGGTTCCATTAATCACAACAGTCTCTGCCGAGCAGGTCCTCAATACTAGGCCTGTGGAACCAACAACAGGGCCTCAAGCAGGCCCCCTCTAATCATTGTGCTATGTAGTACACTTTCCTTCAGTGTCCTTTTACTCCCAATAGCCAGCACCTGCATCTCTTTGTCTGGAGGGCTGCCCTCAGGTTGTATGAAACCAGCTTTTTCTGCATGCCCAGATAGTGGACAGTGTCTAGGAATTTGTTTCATCCCCCAGGTTCGGCATCTGCCAATGATTGACAAATATGGAAGTATAAATACCCCAGCTCCCCAACCCCTGTTAGGGTTGTCTATGATGTGACTCCCTTGTCTCCAGACCCACTTGTGTAGAATTGAAATAAAGTTACTCTCCATGGTCTTTGCTTGACATCCCAC
The DNA here is from genome assembly GCF_000164805.1 of Carlito syrichta. Lineage (NCBI taxonomy): Eukaryota > Metazoa > Chordata > Mammalia > Primates > Tarsiidae > Carlito > Carlito syrichta. The sequence goes on along the minus strand of NW_007248098.1, from coordinate 104,389 downwards.
CCTTGTTTGTCGGACTTTCCTTCCCTGTCTCATGTTCTCCACTGACCTACTAGTTTTGTTTTGTTTTGTTTTGAGACTATGCCCTATCTCAATAGTCCTGTGATAGCAAGACAAAATTCCTGGATTTTGTTTGCACATTCTCTTCACGAGGGCACTTTTACAGAAATCTTCATCTCAGTGCATGCTTCTGGGAAATGCATCTCAGAAGAGCCCATTTTATATTTTGGTAAGTCACTTAGAGATTGACTGTTTTTGAGTCAATCATGAGTAGTCATCCATGATCCAACCAGCTGTGACCAAAATTGCAGGGTCATTATAATCTGTGCATACCCTTCAAGAGGGCTTTGACGATGAGCCATGGGCAACCTCTCAGAGCATGGAAGAGCAAGGTAAGAGCCAGAGACCTCTTCAGATAATGCATTCATATTCATTTGCATAATGTCTGCTGGGGATAAATATGGCAAGGTGATAATAAGTACAGTCAACAATTGTGAACTGAGTAAGTCAAATAAAAAATAAATAAAGTGCTCTCTGTACCCAGTGTGGAATGAAAATGTGTCATTTGCAATCATAAAGGAATACCTTAAAAATACAAAAAGCAAAGATAAAAGAAACAAACCTGGGAGTATAGCTTCAATAAGGAAAACACACACACCAATCTGATGTGTACGTGCCCAGATCCCACATGCAATCCCCCCACTACCACTGACATACACACATAGGCTCCAGAAACCAATGCTGTTTTGACTGAGAGCAATGTGTGGTTGAACCAAACTTAAGAACCTTAACAATATCTTTTTAGTTTTTCATTTACTCACAGGGGATGTCTGACCACCCATGGAGCAGAAACCTATTACAGCCATTTACAAGGTAGTAAATGCATATTTTTATTTATGGTTGTATTCTGTTTTTAATTTTTGAATTGTTAGGTATTTATCTGTCATTCTGTAAACTATGTAGAGTAACCTGGTAGGTAATTTATAAATTAAATTATTTCACTGTAAGAATAATAAAACACTAAAATATCTTTTAAACCCAGTAACTACTAAACTCATACACAGATGTCATAATATACTAGTAAAATTATAAACAGTGAATAAAGTCACAAAACATACAAGACATCTTTGAAGAAACTGAGAGGAAAAAGATCCATAAAGACTTTATCCAAATTCATTTGTGGTGAACTCATAGAATAAGTGATCTAAACCTTACCCCCAAATGGAAGGAGAAAAATTCAGAACCCTTTATGGAACAAGGGAAGAATTTCATTTTTATTCTTGAATTATCATCCATTGTTGCCTGACAGTATTCTTGTCCTTGCATTAAAAGGAATTGTGCTACAGAGTAAGGGATAAAAACATAAGGCTTGACCGGACTCTGTGGCTCAGCCTGTAATCCCAACACTTTGGGAGGCCGAGGCGAATAGATTGCCTGAGCCCACGGGCTCGAGACCCACCCAGGCAACTTGCCGAGACCTCGTCTCTACAATAAATAAAAAATTAGCCGGGCGTGGTAGCGTGCGCCTGTAGTTCCAGCTACTCAGAAGGCTGAGACGGAAGGATCGCTAGAGGCCAGCAGGTCAAGGCTGCGGTAGCCAGAGCGTGCCACTGCACTCATTGCACTCCAATGTGAGACTCCAACTCAAAAAAAAAGAAAAAAAAACATAAGGCTTGGTGCCAGCTCCCATGTGAATGATAAGAATGCACATAATTATGATACAAAGAAAAGCCTGTCAAGCATCCTTATTCTACCTGATAGAATCGGAGTTGACTTCATGGAAGAGGTCTATTTGAACTAGACTTCAGGGAACAATATGAATTCCAAAAGAAGCAGCAGGGAATAGGATGCTCTAAGGACCTTTTCTGGTGATTGCCATTTTTTCACTACCTCAGGTTAAAGTAACCCCTGCAAATCTCAGCATCTTTCTCTTTCAGAACTTCTCGTTCATCTGTCTTAAAGAAAAGTAACAAGAAGTCTGGTTGGGTCTTTTTCTTACAAAAGAGAGTAATTATTTTTGGAAAGTCTCTCACAGCTAGCTTATCTCCATTATCACTGCCACTAAAATTCAGACTCACCTTATTGTTCTCCTAGACCTTTGCAAGAGTCCTGATCGATTTTTCTATCTCTAGTCTCCAATCAAATTGCTACTGCTTTCAGACCAATATCAAAACAAGACTCTCATTATGTCATTCATTCCACTCAGAAACCTCTAGTGAGACCCAAACAACTGCCAAATCAGGTACCTATCCCCTGTTTAGCATTCAGATAGATGCAAAAAAGACCAGAGAGAGAGAGCAATACTATGTTCACAAAGAACAAAAGACTAACATCATTAAGACGTTATCTTTCTCCAAATTAGTTTTTAAATTAAGTACAGTTCTAATGAAAACGGGGTTTTTTGGTAAACTTAACATATTGATTCTAAAGTTAATATGGGGAAAGCCAGCAGGCAGGTTTAGCCAATATAATTTTGAAGAGGAAAAACAATTATGAAGGGGAAATGTTTCACCCTACCAGACACTGAAACTTTCTCTAAAGTTATAACATACAAAAATATTATACTATTATTGGTGCAAAGGTGGGGGAAATTTTTTTTAATGAAGCTATATACAGAGCCTAGATATTGTCCTATGAATGTATTGATGTGTATTTATGACAAGGCGGTACTATGAATCAATGTGGAAAGGATACTGTTGGAATGATTAATTAAACATGAAAAATAGAAAAATTCCTATTCCTACACAGCTAAATGTACCCCAGGTTAATTAAAGATCTAAATGTGTACAGAGAAATGCTTTAATTTGTATAAGAAAATATAGGAGAATAATTTTATAATTATCAGGTAGGAAAGGAGTTCTTAAATGAGTGAAGAGCATCATCATAAAGAAAAATATTTATACAACTAAATATAGCTAAAATGTCTATACAATAGAAGATACCATAAAGAAAAAAGATTGGCCTCAAATTTGGAAAACAGATGTATAACACACATAACTGACAAAGGATATATATCTAGAATACAGTATGTATCACTTCATGACAAGTGATATGTTCTGAGAAATGCATTGTTAGGTGCTGTTGTCATTGTGCAAACATGTGGAGTACACTTAGACCAGGGGTCCTCAAACTTTTAAAACAGGGGGCCAGTTCACTGTCCCTCAGATCGTTGGAGGGGCGGACTATAGTTTAAAAAAAAAACTATGAACAAATTCCTATGCACACTGCACATATCTCATTTTGAAGTGAAAAAACAAAACAGGAACAAATACAATATTTAAAATGAAGAACAAGTAAAGTTAAATCAACAAACTTACCAGTATTTCAGTGGGAACTATAGGCCTGCTGTTGGCTAATGAGATGGTCAATGTCCGGTTCCATATTTGTCAGTGCTAGTCGTAACAAGTTAAGGTGGCAAAAACACCCGGTGGGCTGGATAAATGTCCTCGGCGGGCCTCATGTGGACCATGGGCCGTAGTTTGAGGACCCCTGACTTAGACACATCTAAATGGTATGGCCCATTGCACACCTATACACTCTTGCTCCTAGTTACAAACCTGTACAGCATGATAATGTACTGTATACTGTAGGGCATTGTAATACAGTGGTAAGTATTTATATAGTTAAACATGTCTAAACACGAAAAGATATAGCAAAAATATGGTATAAGAGATAAAAAGTGGTACATCTGCATAAGACATGTACTGTGAATAAAGCTTGAAAGACTGAAAGTTGCTCTGGGTGAGTCAGTGAGTGAATGTGAAGGCCTGGATATTAATATTCACTACTGTAACCTTTATAAACCCTACACCCTTAGGCTACACTTAATCTATTTAAAAGTTAAAAAATGTAAAACATGTTTGGTGTCTTCTCTTCCTCTGAAGAGGATAGAGTTAAAAATACAATACAGGGAAGGAACATGGTTGAGAACACAGAAAGAACTTTGTTATTTTTTTTAAAGCGGGGGGTAGGTAGAGGCTAAGACGTATCCCAGGGATGCAAAGGACAGTTCAACATGTACAAATCAATAAACATAATATATCACATCAAAGGACAAAAATAATATTATCATCTCAATAGATGCCCAAAAAGTATTTGATAAAATTAGCACTCATTCATGATGGAAGCTCTCAAAAACTTAAGTATGGAAGGAACATACCTCAACACAATAAAGGCCATATATGACAAGCCCACCGCTAACATTATACTGAAAGGGGAAAAATTGAAATCTTTTTTTCTAAGAACTGGAACAAGACAGGATGCCCACTTTTACAACTCTTATTTAACACAGCACTGGAGGTCCTATCCAGAGTAATTAGGCACAAGAAAGAAATAAAGAACATCCAGATTGAAAAAGAGGAAGCAAAATTGCCCTTGTTTGAAGAATACATTATCTTATATGTAGAAAAACCTAAAGATTCCACCAAAAAACTCTTGCAACTTCAGTGAAGTTATAAGATACCAAATTAACATACAAAAATAAGTAGTATTTCTATCCACCAATAATGAACTGCTGAAAAGAAATTTAAAAAGCAATCCTGTTGACAACACACACACACACACACACACACACACACACACACACACACACACACACACACAATACCTAGGAATAAATTTAACCAAGGAGTTAAAAGATCTCTTCAATGAAAATTAGAAAACTCTGATAAAATAAACTGAAAAGGACACCCAAAAATGGAAAGACACCTCATCTTCATGGATTGGAAGATTAATATCCTTAAAATGACCATACTACACAAAGTAATTTACAGATTCAATGCAATCCCTACCAAAATACCATTTACATTCTTCACAGAAACAGAAAAAAAAAATCCTAAAATCCATATGGAACCACAAAATTCCCTGAATAGCCAAAGCAATCCTGAGCAAAAAGACCATAGTTGGAGGTACCACACTACCTGACCTCAGAATGTACTACAAAGCTATAATAACCAAAACAGTATAATACTGGCATAAAGCAGATACATAAATGGAACAGAATAGAGAACCCAGACATAAATCCTTGCTTTTACAGTCAACTAACTTTTGACAAAGGTACCAAGAACATTTACTGGGGAAAGGACAACCTTTTCAAAAAACAGTGCTAAGAAAACTGAATATCCATATGCAGAAGAATGAAACTTGATGCCTATCATCTCTAACCATATACAAAAGTCAACTCAAGATGAGTTAAAGCCCTAAATGTAAGACTCAAAACTATAAAACTACTAAGAGAAGACATTGGAGAAATGTTTCAGGACCTTGGTTTGGGCAAAAATTTTATGGCTAAGACCTCAAAAGTACAAGCAACAACAACAAAAATAGGCAAATAGGATTACATCAAACTACAAAGCTTCTGCACAGCAAAGGAATCAATGAACAGAGCGACAAGACAACCTACAGAATGGGAGAAAATATTTGCAAACTACTTATCCAACAAGGTATTGATATCCAGAATATATAAGGAAGTCAAACAATGCAACAGAAAAATAAAAATAAAAACAACTCAATTGTTTAAAGGGGCAAAGAACCTGAATAGACATTTCTCAAAAGAAGACATATAAATGGCCAACAAGTATGTGGAAAAAATTCTCAACATTGCTAATCATCAAGAAAATGCAACTCAAAAAACACAATGAGATATATCTCATCCCAGTTAGAATGAACATTATCAAATAGACCAAAAAAAATGCTAGAAAGAATACAGAGAAAGGGGAACACTTGTACACTGCTGGTGGAAATATAAATTAGAACAATCATTATGGAAAACAGTATGAAAGTTTCTCATAAAACTTAAAAGTGAACTACAATATGGTCCAGCAATTCCATTATTTGGTATATTTTGAAAGAAAATGAAATCAATGTGTTAAAGAGATAGGTGCTCCCATGTATTATAATAACCAAGATACAAAATAAAGTGTTTATCAATAGATAAATGAAGTTAAAAATGTGGTATATATACATAATGGAATACTATTCAGTCATAAAAAAGAATGAAATCCCATTATTTGGGGCAACATTGATGATCCTGGAGGACATTATGTTAAGTAAACAAAAGTCAGGCACAGAAAGATAAATGCTGCATCTTTTCATTCATATGTGGAAGCTTAAAAAATTCATCTTATAGAAGTAGAGAGTAGAATAATGGTAACAGGCTTGCAAATGTAGGAGGGAGGGGGAGATTTGGAAGGGGTATACAAAGAAATTGGTGAATGGGTACAAAATGACAGCTAGATAGAAGGAATATGTTTTAGTGTTCTATAGCACTGTAGGGTGATTATAGTTAGCAATTATCCTATATTTTCAAAAGCTAAAAGAGAGGATATTGAATGTTCCCAACACGAAGAAATAATAAAATTCTGAAGTGATGAATACACTAATTATCCTCATTTGATTATATATATTGTATACAGTTATCAAAATGTCACACTGTAACCCAGAAACATGTACAGTTATTATGCATTAATTAAAAATAATAAAAATAAAATAAGAAAAGGCTGCTTTTTCCTCCAATAATGAGAAACAAAAGAAGTGAAAGAGAGATGATGAACTCACACCAGGTGACCCTGAGCCTATTAGAAAGTAAGAGGCACCTTTTTTTCCCTGGAGGAAGGCCTTAGGCAGATGAAACCAGCGAGAAAAGGTTTGGACCATCTCGTTCATAAAGATATTGGTGAGTCAACAAAAAGCCAGTAAGTGGTAACGTTGACAACTGCAGTAATGTCATCTTCCTCTTTGCTAAAATTGCTTAGTAGAACTCTCAATATTACCCTTCAAAAATGTTTCTAAACATCAAGAATTTCACTTTGTTAAACTTGCCCTTAACTAACAAGTTAGGTGGTCCTGAGACTTGGCCCTGTGTTGTAAGTCTACTTTGGTAGAGGTTCACATCACACTCTGATTTCCAAAGCTAGAAATTGTGACCTCTATCTTCTGCTGAAGTTGGGAAAATAATTGTCTAAAGTGTAATCCTCATCAGTGTCCCTGAGGAGCAAAGACTCCTGGGTTTTGATTATTTATCATTCTAACTGTTGTTTTCTTGGAACAGATTTCAACAATGAATTTAGTTAATCCCAAGGAAAGAGCCTCCAATTACATAAGTAAAAGGCATACACATCACCCCACTTCTTGCCTCTTTGCCAAAACATAGTGAACCAGTGTCTCTACCACAGTCAAGAATCTAGTACCTTCATCATATTTCTCACATCCAGAAAATCATCTGTACCACTGAAATTGTTTTCTAATACTTCAAAACATGCACATGTGATAAAAATGTTTCCTAGAGAATTCCACCACAAGGGTGACAATTGCACTCCTACCTAAAATACATCGCTGATCCTTGCAACACACTCCTACCAACACTAGCATTCTCTTTGTCTGTGGTCCACCCTTGCATGCCCATATTTCACTTCTACCCCTATCTGAAGCAGATGACTAGCCCTAAGTCACTCTCATCAGTATTTTTCTAACTTTCCCATCAGTTTCAAGGGTCTACATATAACTTCTCTAATGCTTCTCATATCAACAATGTTCACCAAACTCTGAGTCTCAGTTTTCTTATCTATAAAGGGAGAGCACAGGGATTAAACTCCAAGATTTCCATGAGCTCTCTAGTTCTGTGGATTCTTGGTGTCTGTGCATGAGGTTAAGCTGATTAAGTGAATAAATCAACCACACCTACACCTTGTTCAGTCTCTTGTGTCACTGTTCTGTAGATATGCCAGTAGAGCATTTCCTCACCTGAGAACTCTAATTTAAAGTTTGTCAAAAAAGCATTCCATTTAGTCAAACAAGATGAGTTGTCTCATTTTGCTTTTTGTTTTTGTTTTCTTAAGTGGTTATCACCATACATTTGCCCTTTGGGGTCTATGTCGATGATTATAGTCCTCAAGAGTTTACTTATGACCTGGAATAAATGAAGATCTTTATTCTTGTGGTATAGTGGGACTTGTTTAAAATTTATTCTTAGACCAAGCCCTTATCTGGGCCTCCTGGGTCCTCCTTACTACACCTGGGACCATCTACAGGCATCATCATAACTGTGTTTTACACACACCACGCTGGCTCTCTTCCTGCCACAATTCCTCGTGTGGTTGAATATGCTTCATTTTTCTTGTCTACATCTAACTCGATTTTAGATGCTGTCTCAAAGTACAATTATTTCATATGTTGAATCAATATCATCAAAGTCCAGTAAGGAGAACAAAACCCATGCTAGGTAGTTCAATTGGATAAATTTAATATAGGGAAATAACTAGTTATGGAATATTGGAAGAGCTAAAAATAAGTCCCAATGAGGCTACTCAGAAAGGAACAGCTATAAGTAGAAGCTACTGCCATCCTTGAGGTCTGAGGGACAGGAAATGATGTTATCAGTGTAGGAAACAGGGCTGCCCAGTGGGAGCTAGAACTTTGAGGAAGGAACCACAAAAGGAGCTAGTAGCATGGTGGGTGTTGCCTGGTAGAAATTGGAGCACAAAGGGTGGGGCTTCCAGGCAAAAGCTAAAACCACAAAGAAACTCAGCCACTGCTTGACATGCTTCCAAAGCAGAGAAGAAAGAAATATTCTGGGTTCTACCCCTCCCAAACTCCCATCTAAGGCCATGAAGTTCCATTGACTGACCCTAATCAGAAGGCAATGGGCAAGAGAGTCTGGGAAATTCAAGGAGCCTCTTGGGATTCAAAGCAGGGAAGGGCAGGGAATGTATCCAAAAGAAAAACAGGCAAATAACCTGCACAAGAATGGGAAAAGGAAATACAAGTAACTAATAAACATAGGAAAATATGTTCAATCTCATTAGCAATAAGGAAATGCAATTTTAAACCACAGTAAGATGCCGCCTTACACCCCATCAAAAATTTTTAAATACCAAATGTTTGTGGAGATTTGCAGTGGTAGGAATGCTTTCATACACAACACTAGAGTGGGAATGTAAGTTGGAAAACACACTGACATGGTCCAGTAATGTTGACACTAAACTTACCCAATGCTCCAAGAATTCCATTTCTAGAACCATGTCCTCAGGAAACTCTAGCAACATGCACCAGGAGCCAGGTATAAAAATGTTCACAGGAACATTGTTAAGGACAATAAACTACCCAAATGGAAAATACCCAACTGGAAACTACTCAAATGTTCAACAACAAGGGAATAAATAAAGTGTTTTATTCTTATGATGGAATACTGCATAAAAATGAATGAACTACTACCACATGCTAACACAAATGAGATGTCACAGATATAATTTTGAACAAAAGGCAAGTGACAAAAAGCAGCCTTAAAATGATTCATTTACATAAAATTCAAAATTATATTAAGGAATGAATCATATGTAGAAAAACTATGAAGAAATAAATAATGATTCAGAGGAGAGGTTACCTCTGTGTAGGAGTAAGATGAGTAAGATCACTAGAGCCCACCAACATAGCTATTCCTTTTTAGCTATGCTACATTTTATAATTAAAAACATGACTTTAGAGGCTCTAAAAGCTCATTTCCCCTCTTCCCTAATAGTTATTGGGAATAAAATATTACTAACACTCTCACACACTCATGCAAGTTCTGTAATTAGATTTCCATCATGGTATCTTCACTTGTGGTTATTAACCTTGACTAGGTTATCAATTCTTTCTGTGTTGTCTTAGTTTCCACATCTATAAAATGAGGATAACAGTCGTCCTCACTTCATAAGATGATTACCAAAGAAGAAAGTACATGGGAAATGCTTAGTACATGGCCTGAAGCCCAGTGGGTGGCAGATGTTTGTTCATTTTTTTACCACCTTGCCTCAGCTTGGAGTGTCCTCGCCGCCTCTATCTACTGACTGCTACTCATCCAAAAACACCCAGTTCATTGCCTGAAGACGATCCCTCCGGCTCAAGCCAATTTTTCCCTCTTTTAACTGCCTGAACCTCCCCATTGCCTGCACCATTTATGAGGCATTTGCTGTATATTTATTTATTCATTCAAAGGGCAAATCATGTACCAGATACTAGGACTATAGACATGAATAAAGCAGACATAGTCACTGCCTTCATGGGACCTGCAGCTTCCAACCTGCAGCTTGGTGAGGGAGATGCAAGTTAAACAATTGAGCAAGCACATAATGATTTAATCCAGCTGTGCTAAGTGCTGCCAGGTAAAAGTGTGGGAAGCCTTGAGAACTTGTCACAGAGGAAACTCACCTAGACTGTAGGGTTAAAAAAAAAAAGATTTATTTGAGAAAGTGACATTCAAGGTGAGACCTGAAGGATACATTGCTTTCTGTTGTCACCATCAACAATAAATATTTGTTGAGAATCTAAAATCTAGGTGGGGTAACAGTGCACATGTCTCTAAAGAAAAAAAAAATAGCTGTTAAATAAATTTTGAACGTCAAGAGAACAGAATGTACACTATTATACACATGTTTGAAGGAAAGTTAATCCCAAGGGTTAGGACCTTTTAAAGAAACATTTTATACGAAATGTAGGATCTAAATGGAAACTTAAAGGAGGGGTGGAAATAAGGTAAGTAAAGGGGGAAAGGTATTCTGCATATGAGTACACAGGCAGAGATATGAAAGGCAAGACAGGTTCAGACAGGTAGCTTGAACCAAGGAGTGGCATAGGTCAGATTGTAGAGGTTCCTGCTTTTTATCTTGGAGTTTTCACTTTGTATCATGGACTTTTCTGAGACTCTCATAAAAGCCTTAGTGCTTCCTCATCCAAAAGAAAAGTGTGTCTAAGGCTACATAAAATTTCAGGATTGTATAATCTCCTTAAACTACTATCTAGGAACCCCTGGTATAAGCAAATAACACCGAAAGGATTTGAGTAAAATGATAGTATGTTCCAAGCAGAATTTAGAAGGACCCATTTGCCAGAAAGGATAACAGTTATTGACAGTGAGTGAGGTCAACTGAGAAAATATTGCAATGTGATGTAGGTAGGAGCTGGGAAACCACCCATTAATTAAACTAACATTTATTGAGAGATTACTCTGGGACAGGCCCTGGGCCCAGTGTTGAGGATGTGATAATGAATAAGGTAAGGGCACTGCTCTTAAAGAGCTCCAAGCTGGGCAGGATCAGAACGAAAGACAAGAAGCTACAGAAGGGGGGAGAGCAGGGGGGTGCTGGGTGTGGGTGGCTCATGCCTACAATCCCAGCACTTTGGGAGACCCGAGGTGGGAGGATTGCTTG
>NW_007248098.1:54366-93189 GCF_000164805.1 Carlito syrichta | reverse complement strand
GAGGAAAGAAGAAGAAAGAAAGAAAGAAAGAAAGAAAGAAAGAAAGAAAGAAAGAAAGAAAGAAAGAAAGAAAGAAAGAAAGAAAACGAAAGAAAGAAGGAAGGAAGGAAGAAAAGAGGCAGAGGAGTTCACATCTGTGGCTGGTTCTCCTACTCAAAATATTTCACTGTCTATTCCTTTAAAGAATAAAGTTAGAGTTTTCAGTATCATCTTCAAGGCTCTTCAGAACATAGACACAACTCACCTTTCTGCAGTCATTTCCATTTAGGCTCCCACCGCAAGCACTGACACAAACACACACACACACACACACACACACACACACTGCAAGGCAGCTACACTGAACTCTTGATTGTCTTGTGACCACTTGCTTTTGCGTTTTCCTCCCTCTGTTCTAACACTACTTTTCTCCCACCGGCTGTCCTGGTCACGTTTTTACCCATTCTTCAAGCCCCAGTTGAAGTGTTGCCTTCCTTGAAGGTTTGTCAGTCTCCTCGCTCATTCTGCAGAGTCACTGTGTGTGCCTCAGTCTCCCCCTACACTCAGGAATCTTGAGAGGGCAGGGACGCTGTCTTTCCATCTTCCTCTTCCATGAGATGTTGCATCTTCCTCTTCCATGAGATGCCCCGTTCCTGTGACAGTAAGTGTTCACTCAATCTACTGAACCAAAAGGCCAGAGCCTCGGGTGATGACAGAGCTAGGGCAGGTTCGGGAGCCATCCCGAAGCCTTGGCAGTTGCAATCAGGAAGAGCAACCTAGGTCTTTGCATCCTCGTGAGGATGGAGGACATCTCAAAAACATATCATGTGTTCAGTAAATACAGGGGTTAAAAATATAAAACATTCACATCCAAGCAAGTTAGGTCACCAGGACCCTTGGCCTATGTGGTGTCCACAGGAAAACAGTAAGTGGGACTTACAATGTCTGGTTCTGGGTACAGACTTCTACATTTCTACTGGTTTATGATGAATATTAAATTATTAAGAAAAGCGTCTAATTGCAAAGGTCAAATGGCTACAAAGCTTAAATCATCTTTGGAAGTATCGTAGTATCACTCAGATAATTCTCAATTTTCATTTTTTATCAACCGCAGTGTACCATTATCTCACCTTTGCTCTCTGAAAATACCCAAGACATTGCTAAGGACGACTGAATTCTCTGGCTCGGCCGTAGCCACCACACGGCTGCGGCGCGTTTCCTCTTGAGGTAGGAGGGGATGCGGTTGCCTTTCCAGCCCATGCTGGAATGAAGTCTTCTCCGAGTCGGGTGCGCTAGGCAGAGGGCAAGGTCCCGTGGACCGAACCCACCCACCAGGGCGGTGCCAAGTCCCAGCCAGGGCCGTATCTCCCCAGCTTTGCTGAAGAGGCGCGGAGCGGGGCCCGCTCCTCCAGTAGCCTCCGCGACGCTGGCCCTCTCGACCGGCACTTGCCGCCTCCTCGCTGGTCCCACCCCACGCAGGTGTCCAGGACGCCCCCCGGGCCGCCGCCCTCCCCGCCGCCGCCGCCCCGCCGGGTCCCGGGACCGAAGAGACGCGCGTCTGATTGGCCGAGGACGGCGGGGCGGGGCCGGCGCCCCAGGAGGCCGGGGACCGAGGCGAGAGCCCCGCCGGCCGGGTTCCACAGGGGAGGTCGGTGCCGCGTGCGCCCGAAGACCGAGTCGGACCGCCCGGGCCCGCTCAGGATGGGGACGCGCAGGTCGACCCCTCGCCGCGCGGCGGGGCTCCTCGTGCTGCTCCTCCGATGCTTCGGGCTGGCGGAGCCCGCTGGCCGCGCAGGTAACCGTGGGCGCGTCCGCGGGCCTGTCCGCTGGGGGTCTGGACGCTGCAGGTCTGCGGAGCCTCCTCCCCCGGGTCGCGGCTGTGCGCCCGGCCTGGCTACGGCTGCTTGGCTCAGGCGGCTCTGGAGCCGGGCGAGAAAGCCGAAGGGGCGGGCAGGCGGAGACGGCGCCCCATAGCCCTCGGGCCGGGAAGAGGGCGCGGCGGGTCGTGGCGCGCAGGGCCTGTCTGGGGCCCAGCGGACGGGGTCCGCCGTAGGGAGGCGCGCAGTCTTTTCTGGGGTCTCCCCACCCTTCCCCGTCGTCTCCTCGAAAATGTTGCCTCCCTAGAGTATGGGCTTCTCCACCTCCCCCTGTGCCCCATCCTGCCTGTCCTCGCGCTCTTTCGCCCCGGAGTCACCGTGGCCCCTCAGTATGGAGGAGCCTCAGCCACAGCCCCGAGGGCTCCTACTAGTTCCCCGACTTCAAGGAGCCCACGCTGCGCGCCAGAAAGGAAGTCAGCGGCCAAAGTGGCCAAGACCGAGAGTCTGTTACGAGGGCCTTCCCTCTCCCGCAGGGCTGACAGCCGCACGCTGGAGCGCAGGCCGCTTGCTTGGGGACCTGTGGCCTCACACCGCGGAAGCAGGGCCAGGGACAGACGCCCTTCGCAGGTGTTCGGGGTGGTGCCAGTCCCTCCATGCCCCTTGGCAGCAACCGGATCTCGCTTTTACTTTCACTTTTTGCCTCAGCCAAAGGTGTGATGAGGACTCTGTGTCTTCTTTGGGCTGCATAAAGTGCAATCTGTGGGCCGTCCCCACCCACTATTTCTGTGATCGTGCCTGTATAAGGAAGGAAAAGCCGGCCCCATCGGTTTGGAAAGCGTTCGGTTGTTTGTAGTTCTTACTTTCTTTGCAGCTAAGTTCCCATCTGGTTTAGACTTTCTTCAGAGAGTGATGAGAAGAGGGCTCCCAGAGTGTGAGTGGCCAACAGCCTTTCTACATCAAGGACCTTTAAATGGACCCTGCGCTGATTCACACTTGGCCGTTCTTTGGCTCTCTGTGCTGGGAACTACCAAAGAGTCATCAATAATAAGATCAATTATTGCTGTGAGAATTCTATTCTGCCTGCCCCACAATTCGAGAAGAAAAATTTTACTGTAGCAGCTAACTAGTGAAAATGCATTGACCTTTCAACCACTAACCTCTTGGTTTCCATTTACATCTGCTTTAATCCTGTCTCCTCCACAAAATTCAAGATTTCTTTAATTCTTGCAGTCTCTACAGTCTCTGTCCTTTCTCATCTACCCAAACCAAGAGCACCACCAGGTCTAACTCTCTTCTCTCCACACTAGGTCCCCACAGGTTTTTGTTTTCCTGCATCCTTCCTTACTCCTAGCAGCTGCTCTGGTCTGCTTTCTCTTACCCTCATACCAGACTTATGACCTTATTAGGGGAAACACTGGAATTTTGAACCCCCAGTCATTTGGGTAACTTGTTTGGCAGTGTGTCAGCTTCACGATGCTAGCGATGGCATACGCCTCATCACGTGTGCATGGCTAGGCTTGTGCAGGTGGTCTTGATCACCCAAATGCTGAAGGAGCACCTCTGTGTCCTTGGGGAGAAGTCAAGTGCTTAGTTTACTTTTTTGGCTGCTTGAAGAGCTAACAGCTTGAAGTAAACCCATCCTACAGAGATTCCTGAGCTTCTCATCAGCCCTTCAAGCCGAATCTGTGCTTGAAGACTCTCTGACTCCTGATAGACTGCCAAGGACTCTGTCACTTCTAGGATTTGCTTTTCAACTAGCAAGCCCAGACTTCTGATTCTTTCCTGTTGCACCTATGCACTCTGCACACATGGTAGAGACTCCACAAAAACCTTAACATGTGAGCTGTGGAAGTTCCCCTGCAGCATGACATAATAAAGTTCCCCTATAAATGCTGCAGTCTTCTTCCTTGTTGCCTCCCCACACCATTTTCCTCACCAATTGTCTGTGGTTATAAACCTCAGTACCTAACTTCTCTTTGAAGTGTGCAAAGCTCTTTGGTCTAGGGTTTATAAGACAGGAGTTATTTACAGACAATGAGAAAGCACTGAGAGAGATGGCTTTCCTTTGATGGATGCAAAAATGCTAAAAATTTACTTTCAGTTTATGATGATACTACCTAACCATTTTTCCCTCAAACACCACTGGAAAGTCTGTATAAAATAAAGCATATAAAAAGTGCATCTGGGGTAATGAGGCTTCTTTTCATCAACCTCTGACTTTTAGATTTGTCTCAATATTGTATTTGGAGGTAAATATTAAAACTCACTGAAGACTGATATAAAGTGACATGAACAACATGCAATATAATGTCATCAAAAGATCTGTTTTATAAATTGCTTTGTAATTATCTTTTCAAGGTGTAATATATATAAATATATGTGTATATATATATATATATATTTTTTTTTTTTTTTTTTTTGAGAAAGCAGGATGCATTGAGAAGACGGAAAAACTCCCCCTTGAAGGGATTCCAGGGGGTTGCCCATGTAATACATTTTTAGAATAGCTTATATACCTTTATATAACAAATGTTCTGTCTTGCTTTATTTTATTTTTTTGAGTCAGGGTTTCATGCTGTCACTCATACTAGAGTGCAGTAGTATGATTCCAACTCTCCACAGCCTCAATTTCCTGGGCTCAGGCGATCCTCCCACCTCAGCCTCCTGAAATGCTGGGATTATAGGCCTGAGCCACTGTGCCCAGCTGACCAATTTTCTAAATAAGGAATTATTTTTGCATTTTCTCAATCCTCCTTCCCACTCTTCAACCTACCACCTCCATAAAGATCATAAAACTGAGGCAGATGTTGACCAGCTCCTGCTAAGGTAAAGAAAGATATGGGAAAACATCAGGAGAGGACAAGACTCTCCCTAGCTAATGTATTATGTATGAATGCTTTACATACATTATATATGAAGGCTCATAAGTGTGCTTAAAGTATATCAACAATAAATATCTGTACTAAGTGACCACTATAATGATCAAACATTGAAATTGCATACTTGGTTCAAACACCGGTTTTAGCCTGAGGGGAGTACCTATATTCAGAGATCTTGCAATTTGTTCAGAAGCTCAGTAACTTCACTTTAACATAGTCACTCCATGCTACTCCACACTTCTTCTGTAGTCTTTCAGAATTCCCATGAGGCCAAGTCCACAGGTGTCCCAGAAGTCAAAATGTGTAGAAAATGGGAGAAATATTTTTTCTCTTCCAAAGACTATTTTTTTTAATTTTTATTTGAAGTCTCACTCTGTCACCCAGACTGGAGTGCAGTGGCCACTCCTGGCCACTGCAGCCTCGACCTGCTGGGCTCCGGCGATCCTTCCACCTCAGCCTTTCGAGTAGCTGGAATTACAGGCGCGCACTACCACGCCCAGCTAATTTTTTGATTTATTGTAGAGATGAGGTCTCGCTGCCCAGGCGGATCTCAAACCCGCGAGCTCAGACAATCCACTCACCTCAGCCTCCCAAAGCGCGGGATTACAGACTGAGCCACCAAGCCCGGCCCAAAGACTATTTATAAAGCAGCACTGTAACCTAAGTGCCCATGCCCAATGCAAGTGAGATTAGAATGACCTGAAATGCTACTAGCAGCAGCATGACATAAGAAAGTTATAGACATCTGTTCAAGAAATTGTTCTTGAACAATGGCCTTGGTAAAGGTTAGTAAGACCTGGCAGGCTAGCTAAGGGTTCGGTTACTTGTGAAAGCATAGGATGTTAGTGCTGGAAGTGGCTAAGATAGCTTATACTTTCTTCTTACATTTGAAGATATGAGGACCCTGGGAGATTAAGTGGCTTCCACATGTTCTCCCAGCTAACTGGTAGCAGGGGTGGGTCTTTAATCCAGGACCCCTAGCTCTGTATTCCACTACTATTTCCAATATACTAAGAGTTGTAGCTAATCCATCGGAGTCTGCAGTCATCTTGAAAAATCTCAAACTCCAAAGTACATAGGATGACAAAGCTGCTGCTTTCCCAGTTGACCTGTTTGGGTCAAGGAGCACAGAGCAGAATGCCTGGGAAAGAGAGCAGTGAGACTACAAAGGAGGGGAGGGTATGTTTCCAACAAGAGTGATGACTACATCTCCTGCAGGAGCAGACTTCTTTTTTTTCTGTTGTAATTTCTGATACTTTGAAATACAAGATTTATTTGGAGAGACAACAGAGAATAGTTTGGGGGAAAAGTAGATCCGAGATCTGAGTGGTTATTGAGTATGTGGAAGAAGGACATTAAAGAGAGTTGCTTGGTGGCTCAGCCTGTAATCCACCTTTGGGAGGCTGAGGTGAGTGGATTGCCTGAGCCTGTGGGTTCGAGACTCGCCTGGACAACTTGGCAAGACCTCATCTCTACAATAAATCAAAAAATTAGCCGGGCGTGGTAGCACGCGCCTGTAGTTCCAGCTCCTAGGAGGGCTGAGGCAGAAGGATCGCCAGAGCCCGGCAGGTCGAGGCTGCGGTGACTGGGAGCGGCCACTGCACTCCAGTATGGGTGACAGAGTGAGACTCCAACTCAAAAAAAAAAAGAGAGAGTGTGAATGGCAATCTTATGAGACAGACCATTTTCCTTTTTTGTTGACTGTCCTCCCAACTACCATCATGCAGAGAATGGCAAGCCAGGCACAGTGGCCCATGCTTATAATCTCAGCACTTTGGGAGGCCGAGGTGAGAGGATTGCTTGAGCCCAGGAGTTCAAGACCAACCTAGGCAACATACAAAAATTAGCCAGTTGTGATGGTGCATACCTGTAATCCCAGCTACTTGGAAGACTGAGAGAGAAAGATCCCCTGAGCCCAGAAGGTTGAGGCGAGGCTGTGGTGAGCCGTCATCATGCCAATGCACTCCAGCCTACGTGACAGAGTGAGACCCTGATGCAAAAAAAAAAAAAAAGTAGAGAATGGCAGAGAGATAGCAAAGAAGAAAGAGCGAGGGATGAAAGCTGCTATGGCAAACATATCTAGCTGGAGCCTCATGCCATATTTTTTATTCTTATTTTATTTTTATTAAAATTCAAATTTGAAAGCAGAAATATCTTAAAGCTTTAAAGGGTTTTTGTTGTTGTTCCTGTTTTTTCTCTTGTTAATGCTGCTGTTCTTTAAAACAAAAAATTCCATCCAAAGTTCAAACAGCAATCAGACTTAATTTTATAGTTATTATTTACATGGTAAAATTTCCCTCAAGTCACCAGTTTCTGATATGAGAATTTTTAGTTCTGAAAGCCTTTGAATTATTACTAAAAAGGACATCGAGTATTCGTAAAACCAGGGACTGTGAAGTTGGTATCAAAATGAAAGTGCCTTTTATGGATCTTTCTGATGAACTCTAGTTCATTGACAGTAAATGTTTAATCTTGGTTAAAATATTTCCATTTTTCTCTTATCAACATAAGAATCTTGTTTTAAAAAATTTTTAAAGAACTGACCAAATTGTTTGACTATAATTTGTTGTAACAGATGTGAATCTTACTCCACAAACCCAGGCTTACAAGAAACAATCCATTACTTTATTTTCAGAAAATCAAGATAAATTTGATTCTGCATTCCTATTCCACCAGGTTGGCGGAATGTCAATATCTGTGTCATTATTGGGGTCTTTCCAGCTCGTGCAAAGTCCCAGGGGAAACATTTAGGGAGGTTTCTCCTTTTTAGTCTCCAGATCCTGCTGGTTATTTCTGAGTGCCCTGAGCACCATCTTGAATCTGGTGGCTTGAGTGATTCCTGGAGCTCAGGGTTCAGCCTCCTTAGGTGACCCACACAGTCAATCCACCCAGTCCCTCCCTAAGTCTGGTCACCTTCCCAAGGGTACTGCAATAGGGCATACCATAGATTCCCCCTACCCTCCATTTCCTCTTATTCCTGTACCTCACTGTTCTACTTCTGCTCCCTCAGAAGTTTCTCCATTTCCTCTGAGACAATGCAGTGAATTTAGGCCTCCACAAAAGACCCAGAGTGGGGATATCTTTAAGTAAATTCACTTTTTTATTGGCCACGCTAACTTACCCTAATGTAGAGGAGCACAGAGTCCTGATTACATCCTTGAATCTGGAGAAAGGAGCACACAGTGAGAACAAAGCGCCAATTTTCATGTAATGATTTACTCTGCAATACTAGTTAAAGTGTAAGCAAGATAGAATTGTGGTCCCAAATAGGCCCAGGTCAATGAAAACATTGACCATAGACTATCTGTTTAAGGAAAATGAAAATTAAGGAATTTCTCTAGCTTATTAAACGAGGAGGGGTGGGGATGGTAGAGTCTTTCATGGAATAGCAATAACAAATATACACAGTACATATCTAAGTACTTTACATGTATTAGCTTATTCCATCCTCTCACCCACCATATGAAGTAGATACTATTTTATAAATGAGAAATCTGGAGTGCAGAGGTTAAATGATGTGCCCCAATCACGTGGCTAATAAGTAACAGAGGCAGAATGTGAACCCAGGCAGACCAGCTCCAGAGTTCTTGCTGTTACCCCACATGCTGTCCTACCTCTCTGCCACCACTGTCCTACCTTGTGAGGTACATTACAGTTGTAAAGCTCTGAGGGTAGAGACAGTCCAGCCGTGCTCAGACTCTCCTCAACGAGCAGAGAGCAAGGCACATTGACCACATAATTCAGGATCCTGACATGTCTATCCATCTGACTCAGGTAATGATCCCTTCACCATTGTCCATGGAAACACGGGCAAGTGCATCAAGCCAGTATATGACTGGGTAGTAGCAGCGGACTGTGATGACACCAGGGACATGTTATGGAAGTGGGTGTCCCAGCATCGACTCTTTCATTTGCAATCCCAGAAGTGTCTCGGCCTAGATATTACCAAACCCACAGACTTCTTGAGATTGTTCAGCTGTGACTCCAATGCTATGCTGTGGTGGAAATGTGAGCACTCCTCTCTGTATGGTGCTGCTCAGTACAGGTTGGCTATGAAGAATGGACATGCCATAGCAACCTCAAATGCATCTGATGTCTGGAAGAAAGGAGGCTCAGAGGAAAGCCTTTGTGACCAGCCTTACCATGGTGAGTACTGGAGAGGGACTTTGACCCATTTGCTGTTGTGCTTGTCACATGTGGCATTGAACATGTACAACTGAGTAAAAATAGAGTCGTACACAGGTAAGGGCAGTGAGCAAGCTCTTCATTTGCAGGCACTGTGCAGTTACTTTGAGCTACATTCTTACCACACACCTGTGAGATCAATGGTATTCTACCCTCCACCACCTTTGCAGGTAAGGCTAGTAGAGGTTAAGTGCCTTGTCAGAGGTCCCACAGCCATGTTGTGGTAAACCTGGGATTTGAAATCTATCTGATGTCTGAGCATATCTACTTCTTTTTTTTTAAACATGCTTAACAATACTTAAGGCAGGTGTAGATGTGGCAAAACAGTCACTCTCCATTCGCTGCTGGTAATGCTTGCTATGAAATTACAGCCACTCAAGGAAAGCAGGCTGGATATATGCACCAAAGTTAAAATCTGAAAATCCACCTGAATCAGAAATTCCATAACCAGAAATATATTGTAAGTAAGTAAATGGACAAGTGTACAAATGTGTACAGGATAATGACAATAACATTGCTTCTAAAAGCGAATACATAGTAAATACATATTTACCAGTAAGGTTATGCAAAAATAAATTATGATGCCACTATACAGTAAACATAATATTATAGACTAAAAACTCTTTGTGTACCTCTAGATCCTCAAGGCACACATTTGAAGGAAATAAAACTTAACACTTAGAGACAATAGTTTAAAACCATCAAAACCCTTATTAGTGCCCATGTTCATTTTGGCTTCCATGACCTCAAATATGCTGCTTCATTTGTATGGAACAATTTCCCTCACTCTTCTCCTGTCTAACCCCTGCCAGACTTTTGGGTTTCAATCTAAAGTTCACTTATTTACTATATACCTTCTCTGGTCTCTAAAAAGTAGGCTGTAATATCTGAGCATATATACTTTTTATGATGACCTTCTGAACCATAGAAGAAAGGAACTGTTAGATTAACAGGAAATCCTTTGTACAGGCTAAAAGGCAAATGACCTATTAATGTTGATCTTATTCTAAGTTTAAAAAGAAGAAGAAAGGCCGGGCACAGTGTGGTGCACACGGGTAGTTTCAGCTTCTCAGGAGGCTGAGGTGGCAGGGTCACTTGAGCCCAGGAGTTTGAGGCTGCACTGAGCTATGGTCATGCCTGTAAATAGCCATTGTACTCCGGCCTGGGCAACATAGTGAGACCCATCTAGAACAGGGAGGAGGTAGAGTGGAGAAGGAGGAGGAGGAGAAGGAGGAGGCAGTGGCGGAGGTGGCAGAATTTCCTTGCCTACAGATTTTGATACAATGGGAAAATTTTGTTGTTGTTGTTTGTTTTGTTTGATTTTTGTTTTTTGAGTTAGAGTCTCACTCTGGCACCCAGACTGGAGTGCACTGGCATGCTCCCGGCCACCACAGCCTTGACCTGCTGGGCTCCAGTGATCCTTCCGCCTCAGCCTTCCAAGTAGCTGGAACTACAGGAGCGTGCTACCACACCTGGCTAATTTTTGATGTATTGTAGAGATGAGGTGTTGCCAAGTTGCCTGGGTGGTTCTTGAACCCACAGGCTCAGGCAAACCACTCACCTCAGCCTCCCAAAGTGCTGGGATCAGAGGCTGAATCACCGAGCCCAGCTTAATAGGAACATTTTAAATTTCACGTGGATTTGTTTATTTATTTTCATTTTGGGCATGGCAATCACATTTTGATGTTTATATTTATGATTCAGCATTTTAAAAGTGGACGTTTCAGCCAGGCTCGGTGGCTCAGCCTGTAATCCCGCGCCTTTGGGAGGCTGAGGTGAGTGGATTGCCTGAGCCTGCGGGTTTGAGACCCACCTGGGCAGCGAGACCTCATCTCTACAATAAATCAAAAAATCAGCCGGGCGTGGTAGAGCTCACCTGTAGTTCCAGCTACTTGGAAGGCTGAGGCGGAAGGATCGCCGGAGCCCAGCAGGTCGAGGCTGCGGTGGCCGAGAGCGGCCACTGCACTCCAGTCTGGGCAACAGAGTGAGACTCCAACTCAAAAAAAAGATGAAAATAAAAGTGGATGTTTCCGCAATTGCTTCCAAAAATAATTGTTATGACTATTGCCTTTGGGAGAGCTGATTATGGACTTTTGAGGGACATAGTTGTCATCTCAAACTCCCTTAAACAGTCTCCAGAGTGTCTTCATTTCAATATATCTGGTTTTCTTTTTTTTATCCTATGTGTTTTATCTATGCATTTGTAGTATTCTGCTGAGAAGGGATTCTTGGGTTTCACAAACCTGCCAAAGTCATCAGTGTCACAAAAAAGGTAAAGATCTCACCCAGGGAACCGTCCAAGAGAGAGCTAAACAGTGCCACCAGCAAAGCCCACAGGCGTAAAGTGTTTCTTGACCTTTCCACATACAATATTCGGAACACTAAATTAATAACAACAACAAAGGCATATATAGCTTTGACTAGTCAAGGCATACCTCAGATTTTTAATTTGCACAGAGGCCAGGGCTAAACCTACCACCTCTGCTCTATTTTTCTCTACATGATTGGTACCCACCTAAGTTCTGCATGTCAGAAATCTGCAAGTCACCCTAGAGTTTTCCTGCTTTTCTTTCCCACCGTTCAAACTTGATCATATATCAAGTCCTGGTAATTCTACCTTTTCAAAATTTATATATGTCCCTTCTTCTTCTTAGGTCAGGGACTGCTACCTTAAGTTAGGAGCTTTCTCTAAGACTGCTCTCTCAGACCCTTGACACTGGTCCCTGCCCACCCCCCTTCCCTTCTTATCTAGAAGTATAAAAATAAGAAAGATAAGATACCCAAGTCTCAAGAAAGTGAAGTCCAAGGTTATCCAGCTTGTTAAAAACCAGGGCTCAAAACCAGGATTCCTTCTTCCAACTATAGCTTCTTTATTCCTTGGCTTTTGCAACATAAAAAAACGACTTCTAATATAATAATGTTTATTTATCATTGTGTCCTGGGTTGCCTCTCACCTCAACCCCCATCCTATATAGGTCACGTTCGTCTCAGAGAAAACTTAAGTTGTATAAATTTTATGAGTTAACTGCTTTGGACTAGCACTCAGGTATGCATTTATATCATTACGGTATCTTGCCTCACTTTGCGCTCTTCAAATTTTGAATGTTTGGTGAATCCTGTAGAGGAAACAGACTTGCAGTGGAGGAGTGGCTGTAGAACTATCTGAACTCCTGTGCAACTCGTTGAAGCCTGCCAACCTCTTTAGCCCTCGAAGCTATTTTGTCTCACGCTGAAGAAATTAATTTGCTAGTTTTCTGTGTAATCACCTCATCTCACAAATTTGTACCTATTGCATAATAAGCTATTGTTTTAAGTACACTGTCACCATAAATTCACACATTCAGAGAAGACGCTCCTCAGGAAAGCCTGTGCTCCTAAGGAAGCACATGGGAAATAAGAGATCCAGCAACAGCAAGGAAATCTCTTAGTAAACAATTAGCATACTGTAGCTGCTTCTGTTGTGGCAGTTGCTGTATGCTTATCATTTTTCAAAGCATATATTGTGACTGAAAAAGCTTTTTAATTGAAGCCCAGCTTTAAGCTATGTAACTTAAAGCCATTGGTGTCACAAGTTGTCCTTGTGTGTCAAGGACTCTAATCAGAGAGCCTATTCTCATCCCTGTCACTTACAGCTGAAATGGGGATTTCACAAATAATACTTCCCTAAGATCTCACAGATTTATAGTAAAGGACGAGTGAAAGAAATATATATATGAAAACACTTTGTATTCCAGAAATAAAAGGGTCTAGAAAACTGATGATTCTATAAGAAACAGTTCTTGTATTCAGGGACTGTCCTCTTTATGTCGTAATATGGGGAGAGAGGTTGATCATGAGCTACTGGGGATTTTTTGGTGTGGTTAGACCCAGAACATAGATTATAAGCAGGATCCTTATCAAGTATAAGGTCAACATACTCTTTAACAGAAGTACCCTTTTCAAAACCATTTATATGACATAGGAAGACAAAACCAGTAATCCATAAAAGAAAAGCATCCAGATTACTCTTACCTTTTGCTGTACTGATATTTAATACATTCCAAACTATTAAAGTAAGTCTCACACTTCCGTTAGATGAACACTTGAAAATAATAAAGAATATAGAATCAAATACAAATCTGTGAAACATTTTGAGCAAATCTGTGAAACATTCTGTGGGGCACTAATATCCTGGGAAAGGTGATGAGATCTGATTACTGTGCTTTACCTTAACCATTACTTGATCTGTTAATGGTCAGATTTTTAAACAAATTGAGGACATAGAAAAATGTGACAGAAATAGAAACAGGGTTAGCTATTTTATGAAAATACATCTTCAAGAGAAATATCGTTGCAATAAGTATCAAGCACTTCCTCTAGCATTTCCAGGCATATTTGAGATTGGAATCACTCTTAGGTTCCTCTTCATGTTCCTGGGAAATTGTTTAAAATAAAAGCTACAACTACTACCTCTCTGGCCACCAACTGTCCCAAGACTGCCTCATTGAAGCTGGTTCTTATTTCATAACCTGAATTACCATGGCCTTCCCCTCCTGAGCAATCTAATCAGAGATTCATTGACTCTACTTCTCACTTCCTCAAAACCCCTTGTCTCAATTCTATCTCCAATCTCTGAACAATGGGACTATTTGTCCATCTCTCAAACTACACAAGTGGTTCCAAAATCCACACCCACCCTCAATGATTCCAAGGTATTTTTCTGCCCTGACAATTACTAAAGAAAGGAAAGTAGAGGTAAATTCCATCTTGGTCAGGGTATTGTTTCTGATGAAGTACTCTGCCACCCACAGCAGAGTTAGTAGACTCTCCCTAGATCAAGCCAGGTTCTTTCAGCTCTTCATTACACCACAGTAAGTGAGGTTTTACATAGATCATCTCATGAATGCTATTCCCAATTTGCAAAGATGGAAACTAAGGCTAATAGAGTTTAGAAAGCATAGTGGGTCAGAGGGGAGGTCAGTGACCCACAGTGGGTCAGAGGGGAGGTAGCGTTCAAGTCCTTAACAGTCAGCATCCATGCTCTTAATTTCCACACTATGCAACCTACTCATATCGCGTATTCTCATAAATGAAAACAACGATCTTTTTTTAAAAAAACAAAAAATGGTTTTGGAAATCAGCTAACTGAAGCTGATTATCCAGTTTTTAACTCTCTCTTCTCCTACTTCCTCTCCAACCCACAGAGATGTATACCAGAGATGGAAACTCCTATGGGAGACCCTGTGAATTTCCCTTCTTAATTAATGGGACCTGGCATCATGAGTGCATTCTTGATGAAGATCATAATGAGCCATGGTGTGCCACCACCTTAAATTATGAATACGATCGAAAGTGGGGCATCTGCTTAAAACCAGGTATGTGTGGTCTAATAAAGTGTATGTGTAAAAAGAGAGTACCATTTATATGAGGCAAAAGGGAGAAGGAAGGTCTGTTCAGTGTGACTCAAAAGTGACTGCAACAAGTATTATCCTAGAAATAAATGTATGTTTGGAGAAGGAGAGGAAAAAAATGTGTAGCTATGAATTTACGTTCAGAAGCAGGTCAGGAAGTGGACAAGGACTGATGGTGTCATGGAAGACAAAGGAGAAGAAAGTGTTCAATAGCACAGACACCCCGGGGAGAGGATGTGGGAAAGGTAGGTACAATTAGGAAATTGCTGCTGACCTTTAGTAGAGCAACTTTAGAAGACTAACGGGAGAAGCTGGATGATAGTGGACTGAAGTATGAACAGAAGGAAGTAAGCCTCCTAAGTTTCATGGAAAATTTAAAAAAAAGAGTTGGCAAGGTACAAAATTACAGCAAATTTATATAGTTAAGAGATCTCCATTGGCTTTATTGCCATTCTAGAATCAAATAGTACTTTATTCCATAAAATAAAATACTGTGAGTCAAGCAGAAGAGGTTGGCTTTGTAGACAGAAAAAGGGCTGAAGAAAGCAAAAACAAAAAATGGATTGGTCATTTTAAAGTTACTTTCCTTGTAAGATGGGGACGGGGAGACAGAACAATAGAGAAATAACTGATTGGTAAACATCGGGTGACTTTAGGTTAAGGATTAAAGGAAAGACAACTTGATTATCATGCTGATTAAAGATTGAAACTGACCTATTTGAGAAGTTAGGCTGCTTTTGCTGTCTTCTGGTTTTACAGGCCAGATCACAACTCAGATTCAGTTTGGTGATGTGACACTTTGGCATGGGTGACTCCATTTTTATTTTTGATATGCTCTGGTTGGGGCCTAGAAGAGGAACTTAATCCAAAATAATAGACTCTTATAATTTTTATTTAATAGAGAAAACAGCAGTTTTGGGGGGGAGATAAGTTATAAAAAAAAAAACAAAAGAGACTTTTGGAATGGTGAAGGCTTAAATATGTGTATGGCCTGAAACAAAGAGTAGAAGAGAAAAGAGATAGATATTCCTGGCTCTCTCAAAATCGGTGACATTATTCCTTCTGCCATTCTTATGTGTTGGTCAAAGCACTTTTTCTAGTTGCTTTTTACTAGAAACAAACCATTCAGGGTGTACTGAATAATTCACTATTTTTTAAAAAGAGAGGGAGAGACCAAAGTAGAAGTTGTATCATTATCTCGCATATAACCGAGACAAGTTTTTCCCAATTAGATGAAAGTTACAGGGAATCACAGTACCTGACATGTGATAGGTGCTCAAGAAATAGTATTTAATAGACAGTAGGTTAAAATTATCTATAGCAAAGAGACAGGAAAGAGCTCCAGACCTAAGGAATAAAAAAGTTAACACTTACAGGGCCCTGCCAGGTGTCAGGTACTATTCTAAGGTCTAAACTTATACATGAACTCATTCAATCCTCACAGCAACCTGATACGGCAGATACCATTATTTTATCCCCATTTTACCGATGAGCATAGTAAGGCATAAAGGAGTTGCATAACTTGCCTAAGATCACACAGCTGGTAAATATCAGAACTAGGATTCAAATCCAGAAAATGTGGCTGTGAAGTCTTTGCCCCAAACAGCTACACTATTCTGCCTTGTTGAGTAGCTCCGCCTGATGGTATTAGTACCGATCCCTCCTTAAGAGACTCTGAGCCTCAAAATGCAGAGTTCTGAGCAGTTTAAAGAGTTTATACTGGGCCAATTATTCTCAAACTTCAGAGTGCAACAGAATCCCTTGAGGGGTTTGTTAGAACACAGATTGCTAGGGCCCACAGGTTGCTAGGTCCATGAAGCTTGTTTCGTGTAAGAATCAAGGAGTTGACTTGCTGAGCATCAACAGTGCTGGTGAATTAACTTACCTTAAAGGTAGGTTTAGTTTGCATATGGTAGAGCAAATTGCTAAAGTTGTAAATGTGCTTTCTACTTCTATTTTTATATCCAGGTGTGTTGTTTTGTGTATATCTTTTCTAACTCCTCTCGGGATTTAACTCCTAGATATTCTCATTTAGTAGGTTTACAGTGGGGCCCCCAAATTTAACACATTCCAGGTAATGCTGTTGATGCTGGTCTGGGGACCACACTTTGAGAATTTCTTATCTAGGTAGAGGCCCAGGCTTCTCAACATCTGGAAGTTATATAAAATATAATGAAATCGTAAAAACCAATATTTGCTTTAGCCATAGTTGGCAACAAGTAGAGTTTGGCCAACCAGGTATCAGCGTCATTTAACTCTCACTATAGTGGATCAGAAATTTCAGATGTGAAAGGGAGGTTAGAGCTTATCTAATGCAAACTGCTATTTCTCAGGTGAGAGGAAGCTGGCCCAGATTGGTGGAATGGCCTGTCGGAGTCAGCCACATTCATGCGGGGCCTGGATTGAGAACCCAGGATTCCTTATCCTCGTTCCCCAGCATATTAACCCCACTCTACCTTGCCACCTTGATTGGGTTGTATCTTGGTGCCTTTAGCCCATTAGGATGTATCTTGGTGGGTGAGTGGGGTGGGGGAGGAGGTTGTTAATGCATTCATGTGCCTCCCAGAATTACCTTTTATGGAAGAAACAAGATTATGAGTTTCTCAAACTTGAGGACTGCTAGATTATGAAGGTGTATTGTATAGCAAACACACAGTCATCCCACTTCTGAATTTACAAGCATAGGAGCTCAGTGGTAATAATGAAACTTAAAGCAATATGCTTGCAAATCCACCTAGTTTTTGTTTTCACTAAATGTCACAATCTTGTTGCTATTTATGCCATAGAAAAATGGCTGATGAAGCAGTGTATACCATTAAGAGGATCAACAAGCCCAGCCTCAGGGACCAATTCTCTGATTATAGCTCTGCCACAATCACCTCTAGGCCTTTGTTCCTATCTGTGAAATGAAGGCATTAGACAAGATGACCTCTCAAGGCCCTTCCAGCTTATAGGTTCACGAGTCATCATCTGATATGTAACTGGTTGTAGAAAGTTCCTTGTAAACCCCCTGAGAACCTGGAACACACTTGACCAACCTTCACTGAATTTTCCCTCTTATTAGTAGCACATGAGAGACCTTGAGTATGTTTTTGAAGGTGTTTTCTCAGAACTTATATATGTCATCTAGGAAACAGCCTACAGGTTCTTCGTCTGAAATTACACATAATTTTATATATCTGTTATATAATATGTACATCGTGTAATATACATATGTTTATATAATATATGCAGACATATATAATGTGTGTTATATAATATTAATTATGTATATTTAATTATTTATTAGAATATTAAGGTGGCAAAAAAAGAATTCATTTTCTAAACAAGGTAATTACTTGGGCTCTGTATCTTAACCATTGAAGCTGCATGTCTGTGCACACAAATACTCCTGCAATGGCTTCTCTGCAGGCTGTGAGCAAGCCCTCTGCAGTCTGCAACCATGTTCAAGTGAGCTTGTTTTGTATTCTCTCTGTGTTCACAACATGTGCACACCGAGACTCCTACTTTCAGGCAGAGGGCAGGCAGGAACATGGGAGAAAACATGGCCTTGTCATTGACAGAGGATGAAGGAGAGTAGAAATGAAGTCATTTGGTGTGCTATGACTACAATTTTATTGTGTAACCAAAGGATCCAAATATGGTCTAGACTAGCAATGGCAGCTTCTATTGTGGTGTAGCCTAAGAGTATGCAAATTGAATTGCAGTATTTATAAACACTCTAAGTAATAGAAAGCATTATGTTCCTACTTTATGATCACTAACACATCTTTTTATCCATAGAAAATGGCTGTGAAGATAATTGGGAAAAGAATGAGCAGGTTGGAAGTTGCTACCAATTTATTACTCAGGCAGCTCTTTCTTGGAAAGAAGCTTATGTTTCATGTCAGAATCAAGGAGCTGACTTACTGAGCATCAGCAGTGCTGCTGAATTGACTTACCTTAAAGGTAGGTTTAGTTTGCGAGAGGTAAAGCAAATTGCTGAAATTGTAAATGTGCTTTCTACTTCTATTTTTATAGCTTGATGTGTTGTTTTGTGTATATCTTTTCTGACTTCTTTTGGGATTTAAGCTTTACCATTGAAGCCCACAAGCAAAAAAGTACTGGGTGTAATCATATTTCATCCACTGAAAATGCGTTTTGTGATAGAGACTAAAGAGAGATGGATGTTCAAAAAATGAGGCAGGGTAGCAAGATTAAATGGCTATCCTAATTCTGAATGAAAGTATCTGAAAAAAGTGAAAAGTAAAGAATTTAAGGAAGGTAAAGAAGATGGTTGAGTCATACTAGATAGCCTCAGGAAAAAGTCGCCACATTGAGTGATGAAGTGTAGTCCTCAGGAAAGTTTTAAGAAATCTTAAAGAGGATTTAATAACAGAGGCAATAGAGTGAATAGGATTTTGTTTTGTTTTGCTCAGGGCATAGTAGTGGTGATTTTTAAGTTTTTAATTATAAAAACCTAAATCATATAAACAAGAATAGAAAATAACCTAAAAGAGACCATTTATTCTTTCATATGAATTTAAGGATTACTTTGTTAATTTCAATGAAAACCTCTACTGGGACTTTGATTGGAATTGTGTTGAATTATAGATTAATTTTAAAAATATTACAGGCTCAGTAGCTTATGCCTGTAATCTCAGCACTTCGGGAGGCTGAAGCAGGAGGATCACTTGAACCTAGGAGTTCAAGACCAGCTTAGGGAGCATAGCAAGACCTCATCTCTACAAATATAAGAAATTAGCTGGGCATCATGGTGGCATATGCCTGTAGTCCCAGCTACTCAGGAGGATAAGGTGGAAGGATCACCTGAGCCCAGAAAGTCAAGACTGCGGCAGTGAGTCATGATCATGCCACTGCATTACAGCCTGGGCAACAGACTAAGAACCTGATTCAAAAAAAAAAAAGACATTGCTATCTCTACATTGTCTTCTTATCCATGAAAACAGTATGCCTTTCTATTTATTGAGGGCTTCTTTTATGTACTAAGTAAAATTCTATGACTTTTTCTATTAGTCATGTATATCTTTTTTTAAAAACTTTAGAAACAGAAATTTTTATATATATTTTAAAATCAGGAAATTTAAGTTACTGAGTTCTTGAGTTCTCTGGATGAAAAAAATGATAGTAACATATGATGATGTTCCAGACAGACTATTAAATGCTTTTCTTACATTATCTTATTTAATCCCATATAGCCACTTTATGAAGTGGTCATTATTATTATGCTCATTTTGCAGATGTGAAATGTGAGACTCAGAGAGGAAATATAACTGGAAAAAGTTACCCACAAGTAATTAGCAGAGCCTAAATTTGAATTTGAAAACAAGTTGTATCAGGCATGTACCAGGATTCACCTTTTATAATACTATAAGTTCTTTGCAGGCTAAGATATGTCTCATGGGTTTTTATTTTTTATTTTTGCACAAATCTGTGAGCTTCACTACTATATATTAAACACATATGTATTGACTAAGTAATTCATATAAATTCTGTGACACTGTTTTGTAATGACTGTAAATATGTGATAAATGCTAACTATGAACAAGGTCATAATTTCTCCAAAAAATAAGTTAATCATCACTACACTCTCATAAGACAAGTGTTTTTATCACTAAATAAAGAAATTGATCCTTAGAAATAACATATTCAGAATCACACAGCTACGTACCAGAATTGGGGTCTGAATATCAACATACAGAACTGCAGAGCTCTTACTTTTTAATTATTTATTTATTTATTTATTATTTTTTAGAGACAGGGTCTTGCTATGTTGCCCAGGCTGGAGTGCAGTAACTATTCACAGGCATGATCATAGCATACTACAGCCTTGAAATCCTCATATCAAACGATCCTCCTGCCTCAGGCTCCAGAGTAGCTAGAACTACAGGCCTGTGCCACCACTACCGGCTTATTTTTTTTATTATACTACTTATTCCTCTTACATGCTTCTTTATCTCTTTTTATCATTAAAAGTCCACTGGTTTGTTGTTCTTTTTGGCTACAGTTTTATTCAGACCTCTTTTCTTACTTATAGCTTTACCCTTTTCCTGTATAATTTGGGACTTGAATAATCAGGACTCTACAATGGGAATCTGTCAAATAAGCCTAATGGGCTGGTGTTTGGCAGTGGAATCCTATTCCAGACCTCACAGAAGACTTACAAAAAAATATCATTGAGAATAGAAAGTACCAATACATTTAAGTCTCCTAGAATACTGACACTTGGAAAGTGATGACTTCAGTGAAGTAGAAAAGTGTCAAAGTGTGACTATCAACATCCTACCAAACAACCTGATGATGATGCATTTGGAGGAACAAATGTTGTATGATTGTTTATGAATATATTTTCTTTAATAACTTATGGAAATAAAGTAGTATGGTAAAGGACCTTATTGTCCTCTACCCCTGGCCAACACTCCACAAATTTTATGCATAACATTAGTTTTAGAGCAGTATCCATTTCTAATGTTCCAAGTTGCCCTTTCAGCATGACAGTTACTTAGGCATATAAATACGTCTTGTTATGACTGTTGGTTTCCCAAGATCCAAGAAAGTGTTTTAACATCTAAAATTTGTTATATGCTAATCTGGAAAAGAAATTTTTATTGTGTC
This sequence comes from Carlito syrichta, assembly GCF_000164805.1. Taxonomy (NCBI): domain Eukaryota; kingdom Metazoa; phylum Chordata; class Mammalia; order Primates; family Tarsiidae; genus Carlito; species Carlito syrichta. The sequence goes on along the minus strand of NW_007248098.1, from coordinate 72,324 downwards.
CCTTTACTGAACACTACCTATGTAAACATTGGTCTAGGAGATGCGAATCAGACAGAGATTTTGTGATCAAAGTACTTAATCTAGTCAAGGAAATAAGAATTGTACCTAAGCAGAGCATAATAGAAACTGTTATTCCCAAATAATCTCTGGGTTTGGTAGTCAGTGGTTGGGTGGGACTAGAAAATGTACTGCCAGAAAAAAAAAACCAAAAACCGGAAGCAGTCCCCTTGAAGATAAGCCCCATGCAGTCTAAAAGAACTTTCTTCTTACTTTCTGCCTGCCCTGCACCAAGTTAGTTTTGTTTTCATTTGTTGTACTAATACATGGGGCCTATGGGTGGTAGATTTGGTTTCTGTGTACTCACTGGATTATGTTTGGGAGTCAGATTTCCCATGGCTCTATCCTTCACAAAACCTCTAACCACCAATTCACTCCGAGCTACAAAAGAGGAGTCAACAATCTCCAGAGCAGGACAAATACATTTCCATTCTTTCTAATTTGCCTCCATCCTGAGAGTTATTTGCCTTCAGCCAACTCGACAGGTGTCTCAAAGCTAGAACACTTGTAGGTTAGAGCCCCTACTGGCTATAGCCTTTCTGATACATTAGAAGAGGTCTTCCCTAGCTCATTCCAGATGCCTGACTATTATCAGGCCCTGTGGTCTCTCGTTGTGGGGAGAGGAAATGGAAGTAGAGAGTTAGGTCTAAAAGGGGGTTTCTGGGACAATCAAGGAGTATCTATCTCAAGTGGACTCACCCATTCGATTAGGTAAGAAGTTTTATGCTAGCAATCATTGGTCTCGTGATGGCAAAAATGGAAGAAGGAATAGTCTCAAGTTGGTCAACTTCTTGCCTAGACAGTACATAGAAAAAAAAAGAGTCTCACTCCAGATTGTCCAAGCTGTATAAAAAAAATCTCTGCCCTTCATATTTAGCCAACCAGGACCTTTAGAGTATATCCATTTGCCATTCACATCTTCTTCAAAAAGATACATAAAGAACATTCATGTTGAACCACACAGCCACAACTTTAAAATCCTATGAGTTCAATGAAGTTATTAGTACAGACCACAAAGAGTCACACAGCAATGAAGCAATCAGGAGCACATCAGCATCAAAAGATCATTTTGCTCCACTGTAAATGTGTACTTACCATGAGTGGGTAAGTGATAGGCTTATTCAGAGGGAGCAATTACTTCCTGCTGGGAGATACCTGTAAAGATTTCATAGTAGGTATGGTATTGAACTTGGGATGGATGAGAAGAATTGGTCCTCCATAGTAATCCCCTTGGAAATAAGTGAAAGAAATTCTGAATATCAGGGTATGGTTGAGTCTGGGGTACCAGAAATACATTGAAGTTTCCAGGACTATTTTAGGAATGCTGGAAAATTAATTGCTTCTAGTAATGAGGGAGAATCTGTATTAGATCAAATCTTCCAGGTCTTTGTATATCAGTGCTGGCAGCCTTGCTTATGTATAGGCAATGAAAGAGAAGGATGAATCCAAAGTTCCCTTCAGCATTCTCCTTGAGGCATCTACACAAATATTCACCTTCTCCTTCCTTAGTATTCTTACCATCCATTTCCTTGAAAAAAGTGAGATAAACCTTAGTTTCTCACTCCATACTTACAAATGTGTCTATATATGGTCATCCCTCCAGCGTCTTTAAATCTACTCGTTCCTAGTTCTTTTTATCCATGTCAGCTGTTTCTTCTATTTTCATTAACTCATTCCACTGACTCCTCCCCAAATGGCTAGAAAGTTGTTTAAACTTCTGCCATCAAAAACTATAGATAATTCCTGGATACTACAGCCTTACTTTTTTCTTTCACAGCCAAGCTCCTTTGCAGTTCCCTCCTTAGTAGAGCAATAATTGCGCCTCTGTCCCTACTACTCCCTTCCCAAGCTCCTTCCTGGCTCTTGAATATTGATGTTGGGATTACTACTCATGGCCAATTTCCTCTTCATTGCTGCTATTTCTGCTCTTCTCAGGAAAGATTCCCCACTCCCAGGGCTTCAGTTCCAGGGGAGATACCTGTTTTAGGAATTTGGGTTCTAAAGTCAGTAGAGCAAAGATTATGTAAAACCAAAATTACCCTCTAAAAATCCTTAAAGTATGGATATGGTTTCTATATGCGAACCACAGTTTATACATATGTGTATGGGTGCCAAAAAATGTGTATACATTTTAAGTATGATGCTTGCTTAAAAGATGGCATTAATCAAATGAATGCGGGCAACCCTCTTTCAGGTCCACTCCCGCTTGGGCACTTTTTTGTCTTCTTGATAAACTCCGGCCGTCTAAAAAAAAAAAAAAAAAATCAAATGACTGCTAGTGTCAGCATGCGACAGGCAGGACAGTCAAAGAAAATGGCAGAAGTGTGGTTTGATGAATGTCATACTATACATTGGTACTGTAATTCAATTCAACTCTGAAAAGTAATACATTGAAAACATCTCTTAAAATGTGTATACATTTTTGGCATATATATGTGTGTGTGTGTGTGTGTGTGTGTGTGTGTGTGTGTGTGTGATGGAATTATACATGATACATAGTTCCTTGAAAGGAATTAAGATATTATCAAGTGTTTTATTACTGGCAACATTTCAACAATTTATAGAGATTGCAACCTGTTAGCTTCTCCTGTTTGTCGGCATCATCTTTGTCTTTGGTAGAACATAACTTTGATTGCCCTATCTCTTCTACCTGGCCCTCGATTAATTTTTCAAATTCTTCCTTTGTGATATTGGTGAAGTCTTACCAGGTTCCTGAATAATGCTGTTGACTTCTGAGATAGTATTAAAAATCCGTACAATCATTCTCACATTCTTTTCATTCAATTTCCAGTATACATGGGCCCCTGTAAACATGATTGCACCTTTTTTTTTTTTTTTGGTGTGGGAATATGCACATTGAGCGGTATATCAGCCGTTGGCCTCACTATTTAAATTATTTCTGCTTCTCTGTCTTTCTTGCTGATGGCATCTGCTTGTCAAATAATAAATCTGAATGATGGATCTCCACTGTAGCATGCGTGTGTGTGTGTGTGTGTGTGTGTGTGTGTGTGTTTGTGTGTGTGTATGTGTGTGTGTGTGTGTGTGTGTGTGTGTGTGTGTGTGTGTGTGTCTCCAGTCCAAATGTTCCTTTGGATGCTAGAGCCATATATTCCATTGCCTATGAAACAGCTCTCGTACGTGTTTCTGACCCAATCCCAGAAAAACTTTACGCTTGGGGGATCCATATCTGTTTCCTTCTACTAGACTGAATTTGTCATGAGAACAGGGACTTTGTCATTTTTGTTTTTATACCTTAATACCTGGCAAATAGTATGTGCTTAATGAATGTAAATTTTCCAAAAAAATGTATAAAAATTGTCAGTCTGCAATACAACCAGATCTTCAAAATCTGAAAGTATTAGGGAAACTGCTTTTGATAAGTCTTCTATATTAGTATAAGAAAGTTAGAAATAGATAATGAAATAGCTACTCTGAGATTCTGTTCTTACCTTAGAAAAAAGGGAATTAAACAATCTAATAAGAAAGCAGAATTGAATTAACTTATCAGCCTTTGGGTTTCTCAAGAGTCTGAAGTTTTGTTGTCTATCAGCATTGCCTGCCTTTGATGCATAGACCTACTGGGATTGCTGCCTTACGATCAAGTCCTTTAGATTTTTTTCCTTTTTTTTTTTTTTTGCTATTAGTAGAAACTTAGTCTGACTTATATAGTTATGGTAATTTTGTCACTTTTTAAAATTAAGTAATTCTTACAGAAAAAGAAGACATTGCTAGGATCTTCTGGATTGGCTTAAATCAGCTGTACTCTGCTAGAGGCTGGGAATGGTCAGACCACAAGCCATTAAACTTTCTCAACTGGGACCCAGGTAATAACTGCTTCTTTCCCCACTCACTTTGTACAGAGCAAGAACTTCTCACTCACTGAAAGTTTATAAAAGTTTCAAAGCTTGACAACTCTTATTATGGTTAGCTCTCAAAAGAATGTTTTTTCCTGAGCCATTCAGAATTGTGATGCTTGATAACCAAGCTGAACCATGCCATGGGTAACTGAGCATTTGTCCCTGACCCTTAGAGCAACCCTGCATTTTTAAGAGCAGATTGAGCCTCACCGCATGACTCAGGATCCATCCTGTGTCCCTTAGGGGACTTGACATGTCTACGACTTATCCATGATGTGTTTCATCTACAGCTTAACTCTGATATGGAAATGTCCTCTCATTTTCAAACTCTTGGGGGTCTCTCCATGATAGCACCCAAGTACTGACAATATAATGGTTGTATTTTCTAAAACAAATGAATACCTCAAAAAAGATTTTGTAGTAAATAAAACATACAAAACCTTAATTAGCCAAAAGACTTTTCCCCCTAAAGGAAGGACTAGGTACCTTTTTAAAAGGTAAAATCTTAGGCTTCTGACAAAGGTAGAAACTAAAAGTTAACACTAACTTCAGTACAAAAGTATTCTGTACATACACTAGAAAAACAGGCTAGATGCAACAAAATACCAATAAGTCATTTTCATTAATTTTGTTTTCTAAAATTTATATTAGTAAATATAGTAGTGCTCTATTATCTCCATAAATAGAATCTTTTTTTTTTTTCCTTTTCTGAGTTGGAGTCTCACTCCATTGCCCAGGTTGGAGTGCAGTGGCATGCTCATGGCCACCCCAATGCCAACCTGCTGGGCTCTAGCAATCCTTCCGCCTCAGCCTTCCAAGTAGCTGAAACCACAGGCACGTGCTACTATGCCTGGCTAATTTTCTATTTATTGTAGAGACAAGGTCTCGCCAAATTGCCCGGGCTGGTCTTGAACTCGCGGGCTCATGCAATCCACTCGCCTCAGCCTCCCAAAGTGCTGGGATTACAGGCTGAGTCACCAAGCCCAGCTTCTGTAAATAGAATCTTTAAGGATAATTTAATCTTTTACTCAAGGACTTAAAGGCATGACAGAATGATAAATTAATATTTTTATAGTATCAGATTGAGAGCTACTGACCATGGGATATGACATGGAAACCATTTGGAAACAGGGGTTTGGTTCTGGGTTTTGTTTTTAAAATTAACTACAATATATCAGAGTGTTTTCCCCCCATATCCTGTATTTTAGAAGAAAAGTTTATTTGAGCACATGATTGGTCACTGAGTCTTATTCATTTCAACATAATTAAAAGTTTTAACTATGCTATGAGTTCCCACAAAAACACAAAATTAGGAATACATTTTTTTTTTCTAATCACCCTCCTGGCCCTAAGCTTCTTCTAACCCTCTGAAAATTCCACCTTCTAAGATAGGCCCAGTGCACCTATAATAGGTGGATCAAGCTGTGCAAGAATGGATGCTGAGTCTGGTCTGTGGCAGAGTTTTTCCTGTGAAGCACAACTGCCCTACGTCTGCAGGAAGCCATTGAATAACACAGTGGAGTTAACAGGTATCTTTCTCACTTCCTCACACAAATAAATCTTAAAATCATGGCTTTGTGAAGTTAAGTAAATCCATTTCAGATACCTATTTTCACCTTTCCTTCACCTGACACTGCCAGACAAATATTTTATCATTGACCCAGTGGTTAGATATTATCAACTATAGAAAAACAATGCTTTGGTTTAGGCAATAAAGAATATCACATAAATATATGTATATACCCTGAAGAAATATATTTCTGTTCATGGTGTTTCTTTTTTCTCTAGAGCAGAGGCTTTCAAAGTGTGGTTCCCAGACCAAGAGCATCAGCATCACCTATACCTATTAGAAATGCAAATTCTCAGGACCCACCCCAGATTTATTAATCAGAAACTCTAGAGTTTGGAGCCCAACAATTTGTATTTTTTGGAGGGGAGGGCTGTTTGTTTCTGAATCAAATTCTCACTCTGTCTCCCAGGCTGGAGTGCAGTGGCACCATCATGGTTCACTGCAATCTCGACCTCCTGGGCTCAGACAATTCTTCTGCCTCAGCCTCTAAAGTAGCAGGGACTATGGGTACATGCCACCGGCTAAATTTTTTGATTTTTTGTAGAGATGGGGTTTTGTTAAGTTTCCCAAGCTGATCTTAAACTCCTAGGCTCAAGCAATTCTCCCACCTCGGTCTCCCAAAGTGCAGAGATTACAGGTGTGAGTCACCACACCTGGCCTAGCAATCTGTGTTTTAAGAAACTCTCCAGAAACCAAAAAATCACTGTCAGGTACAATGTGCACAAGCAGGAGTTGTAGGCACTCTTAAAGCCCAGACCAAAAACTATTTGTGACCCCTAAACCTACTGAAATTAAACAAATAAAAAGAAGCCCTCCAGGTGATTCTGATCATGTTCAAGTCTGAGAACCACTGCTGTAGCAACAGTCTTATGCACAGTCTTATGCACAGTCTTATGCACAGAGGCCTCTGTGATGAGTCAAAATAGGATTATTGGGAAATAGGATTATTCCCATGTTTTTCCACCCTCTGCCCCACAACATCTGGCCCTTTTCTGTCCTTGTCAGACAGGTCTTTACATTGAAAAATCAATTTAAAAAGGAGAGGTGCAAAAGGACAAAATATGTTCACAGAAGGGGTTTTCCCATGGAGTTTGGGAGTGGAGAGACAAGAACAGCTGAAGTTTTTGAGGAGTGGAGAAGTTTGAGAGAAGTTTTGAAAGAATGGAGAAGCAGAGTGCCTTGACTGTCAAGCATAGGGCCTGCCATATACCTGGTTGGTTACATCCTCACTGATGAAGAGAAACTGATACTCAAAGCTGGAGGGGAAAAGATGACTGCAAAATATCCTGCCTTAAGGAACTATGTAAGAGGGGAATAAAGCATCCAAACTTCTTGTCATCCAAAAAGAGCATAGGCCAGGTATGGTGGCTCACACATGTAACCCTAGCTCTTTGGGAGGTCCAGGTGGGAGAATTGCTTGAGCCCAGGAGTTTGAGACCTGGCCTAAGCAGTGTTGTGAAACCTCATTTCAAAAAAAAAAATTTAAAAATTAGCCAGGTATGGTGGTGCATGCCTGTAGTCCCAGCTACTCAGGAGGCTGAAGCAGAATGATCGCCTGAGCTCTGGAGGTCAAGGCTGCAGTGAACTGAGATCATGCCACTGCACTCCAGCCTGGGCAACAGAGTGAGACCCCGACTCAAAAATGAATAAATAAATAAACAAACAAAAAGGAGCATAGAGCAATTTTTCAAGGACAAAAATAGGCATAGAATAGAGAATATAGGAGGGTATTTTAAGATAATAGGGAGAAATGAACATTTACCTTCTAAGTTGATTCAAGTCAAATTTACTCCATACAACAAAAAGCATAATAGAGAAGGCAACACAGATGAAAATAAACTAGAGCCACTGAAGATAAAGTAAATATCTCACAGTAGCAATTATTAAGTAAATCATGATGTTTCCACATGATTGAATAATATGTATTTATTAAAATAACTGTGCCAGCAGGAAAATACAAAAAGCAAAGCAAAATGATATACCTATTTATCATTTTAAACCCATAAAAATATGTATTCATTGAAACAAATACTAGAATATGAAAATGATAATATTAAGTTCCATTATGGGTAATTTTTTCCTCTATTACTTTATAATAATTATTACATATAATAATAATAATAATAATAAGTAGTTGTTGCAGTAGTGCTGCTTCAGAACCTTAAAGTAAATTGAGTTATCTTGGGAGCGTGAGAGGCTAGCTGAATCTGAATTTTATCTTTTAGGAAAAAACAAATTGTCTGCAGTTTCTTACTGTGTCTTTTTACAACAGATGTTCCAAATGGTTCTGAATCAGTGAAGTTAGAGAAACCAGATCACTTCTTGTTTTGTTAACAGAGGTAGAAGTCTTTTGTGGGACTTTACACACTTCATTCTTTCTCTCTAATCCAGAAAGATTAGACTTTTACTTGTGAGTATTATCATAGTCAAAACATACAATCACCAATTTCATGAAGACTATCTGTCCAGCAGAGGGAAGGAACAAAGAGGTCCAGAGATATCCTTTGCCTTTTCCCTCCATTGTTGCCATCTCTAGGGTACAAATGTAGTGTACAAATGTCTTATTCTGTTCCTTAAATCTCCGCCTGTCCTTTGTTCAACAGTGAGCATTTATGCACATCCTCTTGCAAAGCTTACCATACAAGAAAAGGAGGCGCGCCCTCATTATAATCTTTTCAAAGGCAGAGACCAGAGGGAAACCTAACAAATCCCAAGAAAAGATTTGTCAGAAATCGACTTACTCCATGCCTGTCTACTGACTACTAGGACTAAGAGCAGTCTCTGCCTTGATTGTGTCTACACCCCTTGCATAGTCTGTGCCCAGCCATATAGCACATTTGTATCATGTTAAAGTCACAACAGTTTCTGAATCCCAGCAGGGATTCTTAAGATGCCATGCATACATCATTTATGTGGTAGGCACCACATAAATTCATGTCACTGTAGCATCTGACATCACATTCCCCAGTTTTCCAGAAGCTTTATTATTCAAGAAAAAAAATTTGCAATGTTATTGATTCAAAATGGATGTATCTTTACTGGAATATAAATAGCTGCTTTTCCCCCAGATGTGTGGACATATTCAGATACCCGCTGTGATGCAGGCTGGCTGCCAAATAATGGATTTTGCTATCTGCTGGCAAATGAAAGTAATTCCTGGGATAAGGCACATATGAAATGCAAATCCTTCAGTAGTGACCTAATCAGCATTCATTCTCTAGCAGATGTGGAGGTGGTCATCACAAAACTCCATAAGGGGGGTAAGTTTTTAGAGATTTGAGAGATTTAAGTTGTTCTAAAGTGTCCTTATTTTCAGATTCTTCATGGGAATGAAAAACTTACAATTTGATCCCATAGATCAGCACTGTCCTATAGAATTTTCTGGGGCAATGGAGTTGTTCTACAATCTGCACTTTCCAAAACACTAGCCACCAGCCACATGTGGATTTTGAACACCTGAGATGTAGCGAGGGCAACTGAATTATCAGTTTCACTTAATTTTAGTTAGCTTATATTTGGATTTACATGGCCATATGTGCCTAGTGGCTACCAATTTGATAGTACAACTGTTGAGTAAATGATCTTGCCTTTCTCGTGAGCTAAGTTCTATTTACATTGCTCCAAAAATTTAAGTGATAATTATTTCACTTTTGTGATTATTTGAAAGCTAAAGACAGATGAGCAAAAATATACTATTCTGCCAGTATTATGACCTCTTCCTAGAATTCACTAGCAATAGTAGCTGTAGTAGACACGGTCCTGTGCCAGCATGGTGCTCATTGTTTCATCTGTGAAGGCAGCAGAGTCATTCCAGGGTAGCAGTGGACAATGTTTCTATTCTAATTGGAAAATCTGTGATTATATTTATAGAATTTTATTAATCCCCACAAAGCAAAGTTTATCTATACCAGATATCAGGTGCAACCAGCCTACAGATCATAATACAGCAGATCTTCCTCTGTACTTTACTCACATAAGTGACTTGAAAATCTTTCATTACTCAACCTGCCTGCCTTATCAACATTTTACATAGGCTAGCTAGTTAAGAATACTGCAAAGGTTCTTAAAAGCCTATACCAGAATTAAAAACTAGTATAACAATGTAAATATTAAAGTATGTAATTCAATAAAAAAGTAACATTTTTCTTTTAGATGCCAAGGAAGAAATATGGATAGGCCTTAAGAACATAAATACACCAACTTTATTTCAGTGGTCAGATGGTACAGAAGTTACTCTAACATATTGGGATGAGAATGAGCCAAATGTCCCCTACAATAAGACTCCCAACTGTGTTTCCTATGTAGGAAAGGTAGGAAAACTCCAGTGGTTTACTTATATTCTTATTGTTGTACTTAATGATAACATTAATGTTACTTTGGTTTGGATGTTTGTGTACAAGCTGGGAAAGAAAATTAAAAATAAGAACCCTGTAGATTATCTGGTAGCTACTGGGGAAAAAAAAGGTAAATAAAAGCAATTACTGAATAAGCAATTACTGAAAGCATCTGCTCTGGTCTAAAACAGATACAGAGAATTTTAGAGCTCAGATTCTCATGCCAGATTGGTTCTAATGAGCTGTGTTCTCTCAGGACCAGGGTCTCAACCCACCTTACTGCTATCAATGTGGTATTTGATATGTAGTCACAATTTAACCTGAAAAATCTCATCTTCTGAATTAATGTTCAGATTAAGTTGCATATTATACCTACTTTGAGAAGTAAAGAAATATTCTTACTTAAAAATTAGGTCTAACATTGTTCAGAAAATGTCTTATTCCTGTAGAATGCCTAAACATTTTTCAAAGATACTTTAGTTAGTACCCAAAATAGGTTGTATTTCGAGCAGAAGGGCATAAGTACCTCTTTTTTTGTTTGTATCATTTTTCTGTAGATGCTTAATTGGTTATGACTAAAGAGACTTAAGTGGAAGCAATAAATGTTATGTGTATTTAGAAGTATTTTAATAGTAAGGATGTATTTAGAAAGATGTCACATTTAAAGGATATCCAAGCTGTCTGTAGGAGAATGTAAAAAATGGAAATCATGTCCCATGGCCAAGAGTGAACTGATGACATACCTCGACAGCATTCCAATGTCCAAAACTGACTCTTATCACAATTAAATTTATCACTTATTACAATTAAATTTGAAGAAAGCAGAGTGACTTAGTCAATTAAGCAAAATTAATGTTAAGCAGCATATTTTAAAAAGAGAACTTTGAAGTCTAGGCTGAAGTAGAGTTGAAAGAATCTTTTGAACTAGAATTCTTGGAGAGTAGCTATTCTAACCACCACCATCAGTTTGTATAAGAGAAAACTGAGACAGAGAGGTTAGTTGACATGCCTAAAAATTTTTAACATGTGGACAAACTTTGGCCATGTCATATGGAAGACTAGAATGCTGGCAACTGTTTGTGGGCTTTCTTTACTCCTCAACTATAATAAGTGTCCTTTGATGGTTTTATTGTTACTCTTATAAGAAAATGAAATTCATCCACAGTGTGACTTTGAGAGGATACTGAGGTAACAGGCTGCAAATCACTCCTTGCAGACCTGTTAGGTAGCATTTTCTAGGAGTATGTTCTCATAGCTAATCATGTACTTATATTCATATTCATTCTATCTCTTATTTAATTCTAAATATATGGTAAGTAATTTCTTTGTGAGCAAATATTTTTGTCTCTTTTTTAAAAGCTAGGTCAGTGGAAAGTCCAATCATGTGAGAAGAAACTTAAATATGTATGTAAAAAAAAGGGAGAAAAACTGAATGATACAAGGTCTGATAAGATGTGTCCTCTGGATGAGGTATGTGAAATCCCTGTGTAAATTTTCTTAAGCAGTATTACTTCTTCTTGCTTAGAGATGCTAGTTAAGATTTAAACAATTCAGACTTAGAATATAGAAGAAACTACTTGCTTCTGTTCATTTACATTAGCGCAAACCAGAAGGCAATAATCATAGCACACTGATTGGCTTCTTACAGAAGGAAAGGAGAATTACCTATTCATAAATGTTTATAAAAATTTACATGATTACAATCCTCAATGCTGATATATTTACTTCCCCTGCTGATATTATTCCTGTCCAAAAATAATTCCACCAACAACTGTTATACTTCTATGGGTAACCAGGCACCAAGGGTAAAGAAAATACCTTCTGTCTAACAGAGGCTTGCAATCTTATGGAGGTTACCTGTGAAATTGCATCCTACGCTCATCACATGTATGAATTCACCTGCCATGTCTTCTACAATTCTTAGATGTTATCAATGTAGCACAAACTTCCTTGTCAGAGAGGGACATCATTGAGTCTGGAAAACAGTGTGACAGTATTTCTCCTCTGATTTAGGGCTGGACGAGACATGGAGAAACCTGTTACAAGATTTACAAGAATGAGGTTCCTTTTGGAACAAACTGTAATCTGACCATCACTAGCAGGTATGACCATTGGTAAACATGTGCCAGTAATTTAACTCCAAGTTATTTTGCTAAACACTCTTCCTAAGAAAGCGTGTATCTTCAAATTGATTCAATCATTGCGAAACACTTGACAATCTGATTCTTCTTTTGTAGATTTGAGCAAGAATACCTAAATGATGTAATGAAAAAGTATGATAAATCTCTAAGAAAATACTTCTGGACTGGTCTGAGAGATGTAGCTTCACGTGGAGAGTATAGTTGGGCAAATGTTGGTGGAATAAAGCGGGCTGTAACTTTTTCCAACTGGAATTTTCTTGAGCCAGGTGAGTGCCTTACCTTTAAAGTAATAGAATACGGTGACTAGTGAAAGGCAGCATCCCTCCCAAATATGTTCTTCACTTGCTTTTGAAATGTGAGGCAAAGGATGACCTTCAGGATTGGAGTCTATCTATGGAACCATCGATAGAAGCAGTGGCTATGACTTCTCTATTAAATCCTTGGAAATAATCCAGTGAAAGAAGTTCTAAAACTTGGTTGATGAAACTGCCATCTAAGGGCTCAGAGCTAGAACTACCAGCATGAATTTTTAAAATCGTTCCTAATAAATCTCAAAAGGATTCTAGAAGCTCCTTTGTGAAGCTTTTTACATTTTCCTCTCTCTGCTTCTTAACCTCTTTCTCCAAAACTGAATGTGTTTATTTCATTTATTCTCAATGGTAAGAATTAAGGAGGCTATATTGTATGTATTAATTTTTATGAAAGTTAGTTAACCTTTCTTCAACCAGCCTAAAGCACTGGCCATAATTTGCCATAGAATTAGCACATTTGAGCCGGAAAGGACCTTAAAAGTACCTTCTGAGTTTAGAAGACTTTAAAAGGTGATTTTCTTGACAGAGGTCATCTGGTTATTGAATGAGTAAAATCCAGAGTTCCTGATGCCCAAGCCAGTGCTTTTTAGAGGATTTTGACTTTGAATATGGCAGCAGTTAAAAGCATTCTACTTTTCTCCCTTTGAATTATTAATATTTTCTTGTGTTGGGCTAATGTGATCATGAAGACCATTTCTTATAACACATAGATTGGAACATGTAAGCTTACAGTTGAACACAATATTTGAAATGGAGAATGCTCATCGCCATTGGTGTGAGTAGTATTGCTAGTAACAAGGTCATCTTTTTACATATAAAAGATAGTGGATACAGATGCTAATCCTGGTTAAATCTCATCTTAAATTAGAAATATTCTAAGCCAAGTTCGGTGGCTCAGCCTGTAATCCCACGCCTGGGGAGGCTGAGGTGAGTGGATTGCCTGAGCCCGTGGGTTCAAGACCTCCCTGGGCAACTTGGTGAGACCTCATCTCTACAATAAATAAAAAAACTAGCCAGGTGTGGTAGCGCGCGCCTGTCGTTCCAGCTACTTGGAAGGCTGAGGTGGAAGGATCGCCAGAGCCCAGCAGGTCGAGGCTGCGGTGGCCAGGAGCGGCCACTGCACTCCAGTCTGGGCGACAGAGTGAGACTCCAACTCAAAAAAAAAAAAGAAAGAAAGAAATATTCGAATGAATAAAACACACAGATTTCTTTTATAGACACTCAGACATCCTAGAGTAAAGGTCACGTTTTTCTGGCTAAGCCTTGGTGGTTGGAATGGTGCTTAGGAAGCAGCTCCTGTGGCTATTCCCTCAGTTCTGTGGTCAGAAAGACGGCCATGAAGCTCTCATTATTATTACAGCTCTCAGCTTTAGTTGACTTGGCCTATCATGGTCTATCATGGTTGGAAGACAGAACAGGAAAATATAGCACACCCATTCAGGGAGCAAGGCGTTATTATTTTCCCATTCCTTGTTCCTCTTGCTGCCTGAGAATAGGACATGATACTATATGGCTTTTCTGTTTGGTGGAACAGACGTTTTCTCTGTTACTTTCCCATGTATGTGACTCTCCTTGTCTTCTGTTCGCCTTAGGCAGTGTGTCAGCATGGCCTTTTGCCAGACAAATCTGGATTCAAATCCCAACTCCACAGCTCACTATTACTATGGCAGGTCTCTTAGTCTTTATCTGGAAAATAGATCTGATAATACAAACTACATTTTAATATTGTTATGAGAATAAATAAAATCATGGCTGTCACAAAATGTATGTTACCACATACCTCCTTTTCCGTTACCGTACCAGCCTTTCCTTTGTATCTGAATCTGGAAGAGTTGTGTTTTGAGATTTACTAAGTTGCTTAAAAACTGCTCAAAGTTGTTAAACAAATTTGAACCACTATCCTGCGCAGCACAGTGGTTTAGGGTATAGCTCTGGAAGTAGACCACCAGGGTTCAAATCCTGAGTCAACCACTTACTAACTCCGTAACCTTGAGCAAGTGATTTAATTCTCACTGTCCCTCAAGTGTAACAATAGACTCCATCCTACAGTTTTGTTGAGAGGATTAATTAATTTATGCCTTTTAGATTAGTATCTGATAAATACAGACACTTCTCTATATTACCTATCATCATATTGTCATCATTTTTTAAAGACTTTAAAAAATTTTATTTATCTCAATAGCTTTGGGAGCATACAAATAGTTTTAGTCTGGGCTTTAAGTGTTCTCACCCCCACCTGTGCACGTTATACTTGATAGGTGATTTTTTTTTGTCCCTCCACCCTTTACCCCTTCCGATTCTGAGGAATTTTTTATACATCCTTACATAAAAATAAATCTTACACAAATCTTTACATATCCTTAGTTTAGTTCCCTCAGTGTTTGGCTTTCCACTGAGTTAGTTCACTTTAGATGATATTCTCCAATTCCATCCAAGTTGCTGCAAAAGATGTTGTTTCATTCTTTCTGATAGTTGAATGGTAATCCATGGTGTATATACACCACATTTTCATTGCTTGTTGGGCATTTGGGTTGATTCCACATCTTTGCAATTGTGAATTATGCTGTGAAATCATCATCATTATTATTCTGAACAACATATTTTTTTTTTTGAGTTGGGATCTCACTCTGTCACTCAGGCTGAAGTGCATTGGCATGATCACAGCTCACTACAGCCTCAAATTCCTGGGCTCAAACAGTACTCCTAAGCAGCTGGGACTACAGGCACCTGCCATATTTTTTTTTTATTTTAAAATTTTTTTGTAGAGACAAGATCTCACCATGTTGCCTAGGGTAGTCTCGAACTCCTGGGCTTAAGCAGTCTTCTTGCTTCTGCCTCCCACGCTGCTGGGTTTACAGGCCTGAGCCACTGAGCCCGGCCTAAACAAGACATTTCTTTCCTCTCTTGCCTCCATTTTCCCCCCTGTTTTCTCCCCCAACCTTAGCTCAAGTAAAGAGTAGAAACACTAGAAAATGTTTGAGCTTTAATTTAAGGTTTTAATTAAACTATTCAATTCAATCCAGCTTCTCCAGGTGGGTGCGTAGCTATGTCTACTGGAAAGTCTCTTGGAAAGTGGGAGGTGAAAGACTGCAGAAGCTTCAAAGCACTTTCGATTTGCAAAAAAATTAGTGGATCCCTTGAGCCTGAGGAAGCAGCCCCCAAGCCTGATGACCCCTGTCCTGAAGGCTGGCATGGTTTCCCCTTGGGTCTTTCTTGTTATAAGGTAAAGTAACATTCTCCTTCAATCCTTCCATGAAATTATTTTTCTGTCATCTTAGTTTGTTTCCTTGTACGAATTACCCTCCTTACCATAGACAAACATAACTTAAATGCTTGAGAGCATAGATTTCTTGGCAGAGCATCACTGTACTTCTGGTGTCGGGTGGCTCAGCCCTACACCCTGCATGTGCCCTACCCAAAAGAACAAGGCCAAAGCCAGAACTGGCTCTTGCCCAGGGCCCTTTTTTCCCAAGAAGTTGGGTGAGCTGTGTGCCATGCTGACACTATGTTTATGATCCTCATCTCCCTCTAATTCTTGTTGTCAAATTAAAAGTTTCATCACCTATAATGTAAAAAATAATGTTGGGGTCCACATTACTCAGCTAGTCCCATGAACCAACTACTAGGTACCACCCCCAAAATCAGTGGCTGTGACAACAAACATTTAATCTTACATCCACAGATCTTCAGGCCAGCTAGGATTTGACTGATCTAGTTTGGGCTTGGATGGTCCAACTGCAGGTCAACTGGGTTGAGGTCCAAAATATGACTTGAAGTCTGTTGACCTTCAATCTAGGGCTCAGACTGATGGGGCAACAGCTATCAGGGACTTATTTATTTCATGCTAAATCACTGGAGCTGGAAAGGGCAAGCCAACTACATAAGCACATCTCAGGCTCCTGCTCTCTTTACCTCCACTAATATCCCATTGTTCACAGCAAGTCACATGGCCAACCTCCACATCAAAATCTAAAGAAGTAAACACTACCAACCAGGAGGCTATGGCAAGAACATATAATTATACAGCAAGGAATTGAAGAATCAAGACAAATAATTCAGCCTATCACTGTGCATTCTTCTCTCCCTACTCCTCCCCTTCATCTTCTTCTTTTGAAATAACTGTGGTTCCTTTGGCCTAAAATTATTCATCACAAACCAAAGAAACAGCCCAAAGTGGCAGGTTTAGTTTTGCCACCTTCTATCAATGTTCACACACCAGTGCAGATTACTCTTCAATTCTTCATCAGAAAATAGTCCTATTCTTGTGCAGCTCTCAGTGTCTTATATTGAAAATTATATTATTAGCACATTTCTTTGCCAAAGTCCACTCCCAAAGCATCCATATGTATCTTTTACAACCTTGCCTGCTGGCTCATTTTATTTTTCAAGATCCTGGGACTGCAGGAGAACATGGACCTTGATGGAGCAGTTCCCAAGCCTGGCTGAGGAAGGCCATCCATCTGACAACAGGGGCTGGCACCTGTGCTGGCCTTTAGTTGACACTTTCAGCAGGACCTGTCTGTGTCTCAGTGTGTGTGCATTTACCTATGCCTTCATTACACCTATAAGAATCCTTTTCAGTAGCCATAATTGACTTTAACATTATGAACACTTTATAATTAGACCAGAAAACAAATTAACATGATATTTCATTTAGGTATTCCATGTAGAAAGAATTGTAAGAAAGAGGAACTGGGAAGAAGCTGAAAGATTCTGCCAAGCCCTTGGAGCACACCTTTCCAGCTTTAGTCATATGGATGAAATAAAGGAATTACTTCACTTTTTAACAGACCAGTTCAGGTAATACTTTTAGAATGAGAGTTTCTGTGCTGAATCTGATGTTTTCTATGTGTGCAAATTTGACATGTATTACTATTCCCTAAAAGGTCCTTCAGTGCTTAGTAGACATACAACATCAAACACTTTTATACGTAAGACACTATAAGAATCTAAAGATGAGTGAGACATAGTTCCCCCCCTTTGTGAAATAAACTCCAAGGATAAAAAACATACAGCAAAAATCTGGAAGACAGATAAGGAAGGGCCTTGCAAATTCAGAGGAGGAAGTGTTTCTGGGAGGTATAATTGGGGAAAATGTGATAAGATTTCTTCTCTAGGAAAAAACTGGGATGTAGAAAGATTTTTTTTTTAAAGTTGTAAAAAAAATGAAATAATAAATTTCTCATTTGACCTGGAAATATATACATTTTTAAAATTTTAAGATAATGTGTAGTAGAATTTAAAAGAGCATGTCCTTCTACTGAATATGCAGTTGGTGTAAAAAGAAGATCCATCTAGAAAATTATAAAAAAATAAAATTGCAAAGAATGAAATGTAGCATAAAACAAGTTGGCAAAAGATTCACTTTATTCATTATCAGTTTTGATTAAGTCCAAGTCTGCAAATTTGTTCAATAATAAAGTCCAACTCTGGACAGTTGAAAGAGACTTAAAACAAATCATGCCTTGCCGGAGTCCAGCTCCAGCTGGGTTCAGGGTACCCCAAAGATGGAGATGGTGTCAGCGATTGGGGGGAAGAAGAAAGAGAGAAAGAGAGAGACTGGACCCCTGTCTAGTGCAGAAGCGGTTTATTGGGAATTACAACGGGTCTTTTATACACAGTCAGGTATGTGAGGGGTGTTCCCCACCCACCAGATGTTCTTTCAGGTATAATCCCATAACAGATGTT